>NW_028116191.1:600000-869000 GCF_964273445.1 Streptopelia decaocto
TTTGGAAATCCCGCTGAAACTTTGGACATTCTGGCGAAGGGTTCCCAATCCCCGACAAGACTGGTACCCTTTCACGTCCAAATCTCTCAAACTCCGCGAGAGATTCTCAAAACCAAGGTTGACATGTTTCGAGTTCCTTTCAACATTTTGGAAATCCCGCTGAAACTTTGGACATTCTCGCGAAAGGGTCCCAATCCCCGACGAGATTGGTACCCTTTCACGTCCAAATCTCTCAAAGTCCGGGAGAGATTCTCAAAACCAAGGTTGACATGGTTCGAGTTCCTTTCAACATTTTGGAAATCCCGCTGAAACTTTGGACATTCTCGCGAAGGGTTCCCGATCCCCGACAAGACTGGTACCCTTTCACATCCAAATCTCTCAAACTCCGGGAGAGATTCTCAAAACCAAGGTTGACATGTTTCGAGTTCCTTTCAACATTTTGGAAACCCCGCTGAAACTTTGGACATTCTCGCGAAGGGTTCCCAATCCCCGACAAGATTGGTACCCTTTCACGTCCAAATCTCTCAAACTCCGGGAGAGATTCTCAAAACCAAGGTTGACGTGGTTCGAGTTCCTTTCAACATTTTGGAAATCCCGCTGAAACTTTGGACATTCTCGCGAAGTGTTCCCGATCCCAGACAAGATTGGTACCCTTTCACGTCCAAATCTCTCAAACTCCGGGAGAGATTCTCAAAACCAAGGTTGACATGTTTCGAGTTCCTCTCAACATTTTGGAAATCCCGCTGAAACTTTGGACATTCTGGCGAAGGGTTCCCAATCCCCGACAAGATTGGTACCCTTTCACGTCCAAATCTCTCAAACTCCCGGAGAGATTCTCAAAACCAAGGTTGACATGTTTCGAGTTCCTTTCAACATTTTGGAAATCCCGCTGAAACTTTGGACATTGTCGCAAAGGGTTCCCAATCCCCGACAAGATTGGTACCCTTTCACGTCCAAATCTCTCAAACTCCGGGAGAGATTCTCAAAACCAAGGTTGACATGTTTCGAGTTCCTTTCAACATTTTGAAAATCCCGCTGAAACTTTTGGCATTCTCGCGAAGGGTTCCCAATCCCCGACAAGATTGGTATTCTTTCACGTCCAAATCTCTCAAACTCCGGGAGAGATTCTCAAAACCAAGGTTGACATGTTTCGAGTTCCTTTCAACATTTTGGAAATCTGGTATTCTTTCACGTCCAAATCTCTCAAACTCCGGGAGAGATTCTCAAAACCAAGGTTGACATGGTTCGAGTTCCTTTCAACACTTTGGAAATCCCGCTGAAACTTTGGACATTCTCGCGAAGGGTTCCCAATCCCCGACAAGATTTGTACCCTTTCACGTCCAAATCTCTCAAACTCCGGGAGAGATTCTCAAAACCAAGGTTGACATGGTTCGAGTTCCTTTCAACATTTTGGAAATCCCGCTGAAACTTTGGATATTCTCGCGAAGGGTTCCCAATCCCCGACAACATTGGTACCCTTTCACGTCCAAATCTCTCAAACTCCGGGAGAGATTCTCAAAACCAAGGTTGACGTGGTTCGAGTTCCTTTCAACATTTTGGAAATCCCGCTGAAACTTTGGACATTCTCGCGAAGTGTTCCCGATCCCAGACAAGATTGGTACCCTTTCACGTCCAAATCTCTCAAACTCCGGGAGAGATTCTCAAAACCAAGGTTGACATGTTTCGAGTTCCTCTCAACATTTTGGAAATCCCGCTGAAACTTTGGACATTCTGGCGAAGGGTTCCCAATCCCCGACAAGATTGGTACCCTTTCACGTCCAAATCTCTCAAACTCCCGGAGAGATTCTCAAAACCAAGGTTGACATGTTTCGAGTTCCTTTCAACATTTTGGAAATCCCGCTGAAACTTTGGACATTGTCGCGAAGGGTTCCCAATCCCCGACAAGATTGGTACCCTTTCACGTCCAAATCTCTCAAACTCCGGGAGAGATTCTCAAAACCAAGGTTGACATGGTTCGAGTTCCTTTCAACATTTTGGAAATCCCGCTGAAACTTTGGACATTCTCGCGAAGGGTTCCCAATCCCCGACAAGATTGGTACCCTTTCACGTCCAAATCTCTCAAACTCCGGGAGAGATTCTCAAAACCAAGGTTGACATGTTTCGAGTTCCTTTCAACATTTTGGAAATCCCGCTGAAACTTTGGACATTCTCGCGAAGGGGTCCCAATCCCTGACAAGATTGGTACCCTTTCACGTCCAAATCTCTCAAACTCCGGGAGAGATTCTCAAAACCAAGGTTGACATGTTTCGAGTTCCTTTCAACATTTTGGAAATCCCGCTGAAACTTTGGACATTCTCGCGAAGGGTTCCCAATCCCCGACAAGATTGGTACCCTTTCACGTCCAAATCTCTCAAAGTCCGGGAGAGATTCTCAAAACCAAGGTTGACATGTTTCGAGTTCCTTTCAACATTTTGGAAATCCCGCTGAAACTTTGGACATTCTGGCGAAGGGTTCCCAATCCCCGACAAGATTGGTACCCTTTCACGTCCAAATCTCTCAAACTCCGGGAGAGATTCTCAAAACCAAGGTTGACATGGTTCGAGTTCCTTTCAACATTTTGGAAATCCCGCTGAAACTTTGGGCATTCTCGCGAAGGGTTCCCAATCCCCGACAAGATTGGTACCCTTTCACGTCCAAATCTCTCAAACTCCGGGAGAGATTCTCAAAACCAAGGTTGACATGTTTCGAGTTCCTTTCAACATTTTGGAAACCCCGCTGAAACTTTGGACATTCTCGCGAAGGGTTCCCAATCCCCGACAAGATTGGTACCCTTTCACGTCCAAATCTCTCAAACTCCGGGAGAGATTCTCAAAACCAAGGTTGACATGGTTCGAGTTCCTTTCAACATTTTGGAAATCCCGCTGAAAGTTTGGACATTCTCGCGAAGGGTTCCCGATCCCAGACAAGATTGGTACCCTTTCACGTCCAAATCTCTCAAACTCCGGGAGAGATTCTCAAAACCAAGGTTGACATGTTTCGAGTTCCTTTCAACATTTTGGAAACCCCGCTGAAACTTTGGACATTCTGGCGAAGGGTTCTCAATCCCCGACAAGATTGGTACCCTTTCACGTCCAAATCTCTCAAAGTCCGGGAGAGATTCTCAAAACCAAGGTTGACGTGGTTCGAGTTCCTTTCAACATTTTGGAAATCCCGCTGAAACTTTGGACATTCTCGCGAAGTGTTCCCGATCCCAGACAAGATTGGTACCCTTTCACGTCCAAATCTCTCAAACTCCGGGAGAGATTCTCAAAACCAAGGTTGACATGTTTCGAGTTCCTCTCAACATTTTGGAAATCCCGCTGAAACTTTGGACATTCTGGCGAAGGGTTCCCAATCCCCGACAAGATTGGTACCCTTTCACGTCCAAATCTCTCAAACTCCCGGAGAGATTCTCAAAACCAAGGTTGACATGTTTCGAGTTCCTTTCAACATTTTGGAAATCCCGCTGAAACTTTGGACATTGTCGCGAAGGGTTCCCAATCCCCGACAAGATTGGTACCCTTTCACGTCCAAATCTCTCAAACTCCGGGAGAGATTCTCAAAACCAAGGTTGACATGGTTCGAGTTCCTTTCAACATTTTGGAAATCCCGCTGAAACTTTGGACATTCTCGCGAAGGGTTCCCAATCCCCGACAAGATTGGTACCCTTTCACGTCCAAATCTCTCAAACTCCGGGAGAGATTCTCAAAACCAAGGTTGACATGTTTCGAGTTCCTTTCAACATTTTGGAAATCCCGCTGAAACTTTGGACATTCTCGCGAAGGGGTCCCAATCCCTGACAAGATTGGTACCCTTTCACGTCCAAATCTCTCAAACTCCGGGAGAGATTCTCAAAACCAAGGTTGACATGTTTCGAGTTCCTTTCAACATTTTGGAAATCCCGCTGAAACTTTGGACATTCTCGCGAAGGGTTCCCAATCCCCGACAAGATTGGTACCCTTTCACGTCCAAATCTCTCAAAGTCCGGGAGAGATTCTCAAAACCAAGGTTGACATGTTTCGAGTTCCTTTCAACATTTTGGAAATCCCGCTGAAACTTTGGACATTCTGGCGAAGGGTTCCCAATCCCCGACAAGATTGGTACCCTTTCACGTCCAAATCTCTCAAACTCCGGGAGAGATTCTCAAAACCAAGGTTGACATGGTTCGAGTTCCTTTCAACATTTTGGAAATCCCGCTGAAACTTTGGGCATTCTCGCGAAGGGTTCCCAATCCCCGACAAGATTGGTACCCTTTCACGTCCAAATCTCTCAAACTCCGGGAGAGATTCTCAAAACCAAGGTTGACATGTTTCGAGTTCCTTTCAACATTTTGGAAACCCCGCTGAAACTTTGGACATTCTCGCGAAGGGTTCCCAATCCCCGACAAGATTGGTACCCTTTCACGTCCAAATCTCTCAAACTCCGGGAGAGATTCTCAAAACCAAGGTTGACATGGTTCGAGTTCCTTTCAACATTTTGGAAATCCCGCTGAAAGTTTGGACATTCTCGCGAAGGGTTCCCGATCCCAGACAAGATTGGTACCCTTTCACGTCCAAATCTCTCAAACTCCGGGAGAGATTCTCAAAACCAAGGTTGACATGTTTCGAGTTCCTTTCAACATTTTGGAAACCCCGCTGAAACTTTGGACATTCTGGCGAAGGGTTCTCAATCCCCGACAAGATTGGTACCCTTTCACGTCCAAATCTCTCAAAGTCCGGGAGAGATTCTCAAAACCAAGGTTGACGTGGTTCGAGTTCCTTTCAACATTTTGGAAATCCCGCTGAAACTTTGGACATTCTCGCGAAGGGTTCCCAATCCCCGACAAGATTGGTACCCTTTCACGTCCAAATCTCTCAAACTCCGGGAGAGATTCTCAAAACCAAGGTTGACATGTTTCGAGTTCCTTTCAACATTTTGGAAATCCCGCTGAAACTTTGGACATTGTCGCGAAGGGTTCCCAATCCCCGAGAAGATTGGTACCCTTTCACGTCCAAATCTCTCAAACTCCGGGAGAGATTCTCAAAACCAAGGTTGACGTGGTTCGAGTTCCTTTCAACATTTTGGAAATCCCGCTGAAACTTTGGACATTCTCGCGAAGGGTTCCCAATCCCCGACAAGATTGGTACCCTTTCACGTCCAAATCTCTCAAACTCCGGGAGAGATTCTCAAAACCAAGGTTGACATGTTTCGAGTTCCTTTCAACATTTTGGAAATCCCGCTGAAACTTTGGACATTCTCGCGAAGGGTTCCCAATCCCCGACAAGATTGGTACCCTTTCACGTCCAAATCTCTCAAAGTCCGGGAGAGATTCTCAAAACCAAGGTTGCCATGTTTCGAGTTCCTTTCAACATTTTGGAAATCCCGCTGAAACTTTGGACATTCTGGCGAAGGGTTCCCAATCCCCGACAAGACTGGTACCCTTTCACGTCCAAATCTCTCAAACTCCGCGAGAGATTCTCAAAACCAAGGTTGACATGTTTCGAGTTCCTTTCAACATTTTGGAAATCCCGCTGAAACTTTGGACATTGTCGCGAAGGGTTCCCAATCCCCGACAAGATTGGTACCCTTTCACGTCCAAATCTCTCAAACTCCCGGAGAGATTCTCAAAACCAAGGTTGACGTGGTTCGAGTTCCTTTCAACATTTTGGAAATCCCGCTGAAACTTTGGACATTCTCGCGAAGTGTTCCCGATCCCAGACAAGATTGGTACCCTTTCACGTCCAAATCTCTCAAACTCCGGGAGAGATTCTCAAAACCAAGGTTGACATGTTTCGAGTTCCTCTCAACATTTTGGAAATCCCGCTGAAACTTTGGACATTCTGGCGAAGGGTTCCCAATCCCCGACAAGATTGGTACCCTTTCACGTCCAAATCTCTCAAACTCCCGGAGAGATTCTAATAAACCAAGGTTGACATGTTTCGAGTTCCTTTCAACATTTTGGAAATCCCGCTGAAACTTTGGACATTGTCGCAAAGGGTTCCCAATCCCCGACAAGATTGGTACCCTTTCACGTCCAAATCTCTCAAACTCCGGGAGAGATTCTCAAAACCAAGGTTGACATGTTTCGAGTTCCTTTCAACATTTTGAAAATCCCGCTGAAACTTTTGGCATTCTCGCGAAGGGTTCCCAATCCCCGACAAGATTGGTACCCTTTCACGTCCAAATCTCTCAAACTCCGGGAGAGATTCTCAAAACCAAGGTTGACATGTTTCGAGTTCCTTTCAACATTTTGGAAATCTGGTATTCTTTCACGTCCAAATCTCTCAAACTCCGGGAGAGATTCTCAAAACCAAGGTTGACATGGTTCGAGTTCCTTTCAACACTTTGGAAATCCCGCTGAAACTTTGGACATTCTCGCGAAGGGTTCCCAATCCCCGACAAGATTTGTACCCTTTCACGTCCAAATCTCTCAAACTCCGGGAGAGATTCTCAAAACCAAGGTTGACATGGTTCGAGTTCCTTTCAACATTTTGGAAATCCCGCTGAAACTTTGGACATTCTCGCGAAGGGTTCCCAATCCCCGACAACATTGGTATTCTTTCACGTCCAAATCTCTCAAACTCCGGGAGAGATTCTCAAAACCAAGGTTGACATGTTTCGAGTTCCTTTCAACATTTTGGAAATCCCGCTGAAACTTTGGACATTCTGGCGAAGGGTTCCCAATCCCCGACAAGATTCGTACCCTTTCACGTCCAAATCTCTCAAACTCCGGGAGAGATTCTCAAAACCAAGGTTGACATGGTTCGAGTTCCTTTCAACATTTTGGAAATCCCGCTGAAACTTTGGACATTGTCGCGAAGGGTTCCCAATCCCCGACAAGATTGGTACCCTTTCACGTCCAAATCTCTCAAACTCCGGGAGAGATTCTCAAAACCAAGGTTGACATGGTTCGAGTTCCTTTCAACATTTTGGAAATCCCGCTGAAACTTTGGACATTCTCGCGAAGGGTTCCCAATCCCCGACAAGATTGGTACCCTTTCACGTCCAAATCTCTCAAACTCCGGGAGAGATTCTCAAAACCAAGGTTGACATGGTTCGAGTTCCTTTCAACATTTTGGAAATCCCGCTGAAACTTTGGACATTCTCGCGAAGGGGTCCCAATCCCTGACAAGATTGGTACCCTTTCACGTCCAAATCAGTCAAACTCCGGGAGAGATTCTCAAAACCAAGGTTGACATGTTTCGAGTTCCTTTCAACATTTTGGAAATCCCGCTGAAACTTTGGACATTCTCGCGAAGGGTTCCCAATCCCCGACAAGATTGGTACCCTTTCACGTCCAAATCTCTCAAAGTCCGGGAGAGATTCTCAAAACCAAGGTTGACATGTTTCGAGTTCCTTTCAACATTTTGGAAATCCCGCTGAAACTTTGGACATTCTGGCGAAGGGTTCCCAATCCCCGACAAGATTGGTACCCTTTCACGTCCAAATCTCTCAAACTCCGGGAGAGATTCTCAAAACCAAGGTTGACATGGTTCGAGTTCCTTTCAACATTTTGGAAATCCCGCTGAAACTTTGGGCATTCTCGCGAAAGGGTCCCAATCCCCGACGAGATTGGTACCCTTTCACGTCCAAATCTCTCAAAGTCCGGGAGAGATTCTCAAAACCAAGGTTGACATGGTTCGAGTTCCTTTCAACATTTTGGAAATCCCGCTGAAACTCCTAACATTCTCGCGAAGGGTTCCCAATCCCCGACAAGATTGGTACCCTTTCACGTCCAAATCTCTCAAACTCCGGGAGAGATTCTCAAAACCAAGGTTGACATGTTTCGAGTTCCTTTCAACATTTTGGAAACCCCGCTGAAACTTTGGACATTCTCGCGAAGGGTTCCCAATCCCCGACAAGATTGGTACCCTTTCACGTCCAAATCTCTCAAACTCCGGGAGAGATTCTCAAAACCAAGGTTGACATGGTTCGAGTTCCTTTCAACATTTTGGAAATCCCGCTGAAACTTTGGACATTCTCGCGAAGGGTTCCCGATCCCAGACAAGATTGGTACCCTTTCACGTCCAAATCTCTCAAACTCCGGGAGAGATTCTCAAAACCAAGGTTGACATGTTTCGAGTTCCTTTCAACATTTTGGAAACCCCGCTGAAACTTTGGACATTCTGGCGAAGGGTTCTCAATCCCCGACAAGATTGGTACCCTTTCACGTCCAAATCTCTCAAAGTCCGGGAGAGATTCTCAAAACCAAGGTTGACGTGGTTCGAGTTCCTTTCAACATTTTGGAAATCCCGCTGAAACTTTGGACATTCTCGCGAAGGGTTCCCAATCCCCGACAAGATTGGTACCCTTTCACGTCCAAATCTCTCAAACTCCGGGAGAGATTCTCAAAACCAAGGTTGACATGGTTCGAGTTCCTTTCAACATTTTGGAAATCCCGCTGAAACTTTGGACATTGTCGCGAAGGGTTCCCAATCCCCGAGAAGATTGGTACCCTTTCACGTCCAAATCTCTCAAACTCCGGGAGATATTCTCAAAACCAAGGTTGACGTGGTTCGAGTTCCTTTCAACATTTTGGAAATCCCGCTGAAACTTTGGACATTCTCGCGAAGGGTTCCCAATCCCCGACAAGATTGGTACCCTTTCACGTCCAAATCTCTCAAACTCCGGGAGAGATTCTCAAAACCAAGGTTGACATGTTTCGAGTTCCTTTCAACATTTTGGAAATCCCGCTGAAACTTTGGACATTGTCGCGAAGGGTTCCCAATCCCCGACAAGATTGGTACCCTTTCACGTCCAAATCTCTCAAAGTCCGGGAGAGATTCTCAAAACCAAGGTTGCCATGTTTCGAGTTCCTTTCAACATTTTGGAAATCCCGCTGAAACTTTGGACATTCTGGCGAAGGGTTCCCAATCCCCGACAAGACTGGTACCCTTTCACGTCCAAATCTCTCAAACTCCGCGAGAGATTCTCAAAACCAAGGTTGACATGTTTCGAGTTCCTTTCAACATTTTGGAAATCCCGCTGAAACTTTGGACATTGTCGCGAAGGGTTCCCAATCCCCGACAAGATTGGTACCCTTTCACGTCCAAATCTCTCAAACTCCCGGAGAGATTCTCAAAACCAAGGTTGACATGGTTCGAGTTCCTTTCAACACTTTGGAAATCCCGCTGAAACTTTGGACATTCTCGCGAAGGGTTCCCAATCCCCGACAAGATTGGTACCCTTTCACGTCCAAATCTCTCAAACTCCGGGAGAGATTCTCAAAACCAAGGTTGACATGGTTCGAGTTCCTTTCAACATTTTGGAAATCCTGCTGAAACTTTGGACATTCTCGCGAAGGGGTCCCAATCCCTGACAAGATTGGTACCCTTTCACGTCCAAATCAGTCAAACTCCGGGAGAGATTCTCAAAACCAAGGTTGACATGTTTCGAGTTCCTTTCAACATTTTGGAAATCCCGCTGAAACTTTGGACATTCTCGCGAAGCGTTCCCAATCCCCGACAAGATTGGTATTCTTTCACGTCCAAATCTCTCAAAGTCCGGGAGAGATTCTCAAAACCAAGGTTGACATGTTTCGAGTTCCTTTCAACATTTTGGAAATCCCGCTGAAACTTTGGTCATTCTGGCGAAGGGTTCCCAATCCCCGACAAGATTGGTACCCTTTCACGTCCAAATCTCTCAAAGTCCGGGAGAGATTCTCAAAACCAAGGTTGACATGGTTCGAGTTCCTTTCAACATTTTGGAAATCCCGCTGAAACTCCTAACATTCTCGCGAAGGGTTCCCAATCCCCGACAAGATTGGTACCCTTTCACGTCCAAATCTCTCAAACTCCGGGAGAGATTCTCAAAACCAAGGTTGACATGGTTCGAGTTCCTTTCAACATTTTGAAAATCCCGCTGAAACTTTTGGCATTCTCGCGAGGCGTTCCCAATCCCCGACAAGATTGGTACCCTTTCACATCCAAATCTCTCAAACTCCGGGAGAGATTCTCAAAACCAAGGTTGACATGGTTCGAGTTCCTTTCAACATTTTGGAAATCCCGCTGAAACTTTGGACATTGTCGCGAAGGGTTCCCAATCCCCGACAAGATTGGTACCCTTTCACGTCCAAATCTCTCAAACTCCGGGAGAGATTCTCAAAACCAAGGTTGACATGGTTCGAGTTCCTTTCAACACTTTGGAAATCCCGCTGAAACTTTGGACATTCTCGCGAAGGGTTCCCAATCACCGACAAGATTGGTACCCTTTCACGTCCAAATCTCTCAAACTCCGGGAGAGATTCTCAAAACCAAGGTTGACATGGTTCGAGTTCCTTTCAACATTTTGGAAATCCCGCTGAACCTTTGGACATTGTCGCGAAGGGTTCCCAATCCCCGACAAGATTGGTACCCTTTCACGTCCAAATCTCTCAAACTCCGGGAGAGATTCTCAAAACCAAGGTTGACATGTTTCGAGTTCCTTTCAACATTTTGGAAATCCCGCTGAAACTTTGGACATTGTCGCGAAGGGTTCCTAATCCCCGACAAGATTGGTACCCTTTCACGTCCAAATCTCTCAAACTCCCGGAGAGATTCTCAAAACCAAGGTTGACATGGTTCGAGTTCCTTTCAACATTTTGGAAATCCCGCTGAAACTTTGGACATTCTCGCGAAGGGGTCCCAATCCCTGACAAGATTGGTACCCTTTCACGTCCAAATCAGTCAAACTCCGGGAGAGATTCTCAAAACCAAGGTTGACATGGTTCGAGTTCCTTTCAACATTTTGGAAATCCCGCTGAAACTCCTAACATTCTCGCGAAGGGTTCCCAATCCCCGACAAGATTGGTACCCTTTCACGTCCAAATCTCTCAAACTCCGGGAGAGATTCTCAAAACCAAGGTTGACATGTTTCGAGTTCCTTTCAACATTTTGGAAATCCCGCTGAAACTTTGGACATTGTCGCGAAGGGTTCCCAATCCCCGACAAGATTGGTACCCTTTCACGTCCAAATCTCTCAAACTCCAGGAGAGATTCTCAAAACCAAGGTTGACATGGTTCGAGTTCCTTTCAACATTTTGGAAATCCCGCTGAAACTTTGGACATTGTCGCGAAGGGTTCCCAATCCCCGACAAGATTGGTACCCTTTCACGTCCAAATCTCTCAAACTCCGGGAGAGATTCTCAAAACCAAGGTTGACATGTTTCGAGTTCCTTTCAACATTTTGGAAATCCCGCTGAAACTTTGGACATTGTCGCGAAGGGTTCCCAATCCCCGACAAGATTGGTACCCTTTCACGTCCAAATCTCTCAAACTCCAGGAGAGATTCTCAAAACCAAGGTTGACATGGTTCGAGTTCCTTTCAACATTTTGGAAATCCCGCTGAAACTTTGGACATTCTCGCGAAGGGTTCCCAATCCCCGACAAGATTGGTACCCTTTCACGTCCAAATCTCTCAAACTCCGGGAGAGATTCTCAAAACCAAGGTTGACATGGTTCGAGTTCCTTTCAACATTTTGGAAATCCCGCTGAAACTTTGGACATTGTCGCGAAGGGTTCCCAATCCCCGAGAAGATTGGTACCCTTTCACGTCCAAATCTCTCAAACTCCGGGAGAGATTCTCAAAACCAAGGTTGACGTGGTTCGAGTTCCTTTCAACATTTTGGAAATCCCGCTGAAACTTTGGACATTCTCGCGAAGGGTTCCCAATCCCCGACAAGATTGGTACCCTTTCACGTCCAAATCTCTCAAACTCCGGGAGAGATTCTCAAAACCAAGGTTGACATGTTTCGAGTTCCTTTCAACATTTTGGAAATCCCGCTGAAACTTTGGACATTGTCGCGAAGGGTTCCCAATCCCCGACAAGATTGGTACCCTTTCACGTCCAAATCTCTCAAAGTCCGGGAGAGATTCTCAAAACCAAGGTTGCCATGTTTCGAGTTCCTTTCAACATTTTGGAAATCCCGCTGAAACTTTGGACATTCTGGCGAAGGGTTCCCAATCCCCGACAAGACTGGTACCCTTTCACGTCCAAATCTCTCAAACTCCGCGAGAGATTCTCAAAACCAAGGTTGACATGTTTCGAGTTCCTTTCAACATTTTGGAAATCCCGCTGAAACTTTGGACATTGTCGCGAAGGGTTCCCAATCCCCGACAAGATTGGTACCCTTTCACGTCCAAATCTCTCAAACTCCCGGAGAGATTCTCAAAACCAAGGTTGACATGGTTCGAGTTCCTTTCAACACTTTGGAAATCCCGCTGAAACTTTGGACATTCTCGCGAAGGGTTCCCAATCCCCGACAAGATTGGTACCCTTTCACGTCCAAATCTCTCAAACTCCGGGAGAGATTCTCAAAACCAAGGTTGACATGGTTCGAGTTCCTTTCAACATTTTGGAAATCCCGCTGAAACTTTGGACATTCTCGCGAAGGGGTCCCAATCCCTGACAAGATTGGTACCCTTTCACGTCCAAATCAGTCAAACTCCGGGAGAGATTCTCAAAACCAAGGTTGACATGTTTCGAGTTCCTTTCAACATTTTGGAAATCCCGCTGAAACTTTGGACATTCTCGCGAAGCGTTCCCAATCCCCGACAAGATTGGTATTCTTTCACGTCCAAATCTCTCAAAGTCCGGGAGAGATTCTCAAAACCAAGGTTGACATGTTTCGAGTTCCTTTCAACATTTTGGAAATCCCGCTGAAACTTTGGTCATTCTGGCGAAGGGTTCCCAATCCCCGACAAGATTGGTACCCTTTCACGTCCAAATCTCTCAAAGTCCGGGAGAGATTCTCAAAACCAAGGTTGACATGGTTCGAGTTCCTTTCAACATTTTGGAAATCCCGCTGAAACTCCTAACATTCTCGCGAAGGGTTCCCAATCCCCGACAAGATTGGTACCCTTTCACGTCCAAATCTCTCAAACTCCGGGAGAGATTCTCAAAACCAAGGTTGACATGGTTCGAGTTCCTTTCAACATTTTGAAAATCCCGCTGAAACTTTTGGCATTCTCGCGAGGCGTTCCCAATCCCCGACAAGATTGGTACCCTTTCACATCCAAATCTCTCAAACTCCGGGAGAGATTCTCAAAACCAAGGTTGACATGGTTCGAGTTCCTTTCAACATTTTGGAAATCCCGCTGAAACTTTGGACATTGTCGCGAAGGGTTCCCAATCCCCGACAAGATTGGTACCCTTTCACGTCCAAATCTCTCAAACTCCGGGAGAGATTCTCAAAACCAAGGTTGACATGGTTCGAGTTCCTTTCAACACTTTGGAAATCCCGCTGAAACTTTGGACATTCTCGCGAAGGGTTCCCAATCACCGACAAGATTGGTACCCTTTCACGTCCAAATCTCTCAAACTCCGGGAGAGATTCTCAAAACCAAGGTTGACATGGTTCGAGTTCCTTTCAACATTTTGGAAATCCCGCTGAACCTTTGGACATTGTCGCGAAGGGTTCCCAATCCCCGACAAGATTGGTACCCTTTCACGTCCAAATCTCTCAAACTCCGGGAGAGATTCTCAAAACCAAGGTTGACATGTTTCGAGTTCCTTTCAACATTTTGGAAATCCCGCTGAAACTTTGGACATTGTCGCGAAGGGTTCCTAATCCCCGACAAGATTGGTACCCTTTCACGTCCAAATCTCTCAAACTCCCGGAGAGATTCTCAAAACCAAGGTTGACATGGTTCGAGTTCCTTTCAACATTTTGGAAATCCCGCTGAAACTTTGGACATTCTCGCGAAGGGGTCCCAATCCCTGACAAGATTGGTACCCTTTCACGTCCAAATCAGTCAAACTCCGGGAGAGATTCTCAAAACCAAGGTTGACATGGTTCGAGTTCCTTTCAACATTTTGGAAATCCCGCTGAAACTCCTAACATTCTCGCGAAGGGTTCCCAATCCCCGACAAGATTGGTACCCTTTCACGTCCAAATCTCTCAAACTCCGGGAGAGATTCTCAAAACCAAGGTTGACATGTTTCGAGTTCCTTTCAACATTTTGGAAATCCCGCTGAAACTTTGGACATTGTCGCGAAGGGTTCCCAATCCCCGACAAGATTGGTACCCTTTCACGTCCAAATCTCTCAAACTCCGGGAGAGATTCTCAAAACCAAGGTTGACATGGTTCGAGTTCCTTTCAACATTTTGGAAATCCCGCTGAAACTTTGGACATTGTCGCGAAGGGTTCCCAATCCCCGACAAGATTGGTACCCTTTCACGTCCAAATCTCTCAAACTCCGGGAGAGATTCTCAAAACCAAGGTTGACATGGTTCGAGTTCCTTTCAACATTTTGGAAATCCCGCTGAAACTTTGGACATTCTCGCGAAGGGGTCCCAATCCCTGAAAAGATTGGTACCCTTTCACGTCCAAATCTCTCAAACTCCGGGAGAGATTCTCAAAACCAAGGTTGACATGTTTCGAGTTCCTTTCAACATTTTGGAAATCTGGTATTCTTTCACGTCCAAATCTCTCAAACTCCGGGAGAGATTCTCAAAACCAAGGTTGACATGGTTCGAGTTCCTTTCAACATTTTGGAAATCCCGCTGAAACTTTGGACATTCTCGCGAAGGGGTCCCAATCACCGACAAGATTGGTACCCTTTCACGTCCAAATCTCTCAAACTCCGGGAGAGATTCTCAAAACCAAGGTTGACATGGTTCGAGTTCCTTTCAACATTTTGGAAATCCCGCTGAAACTTTGGACATTGTCGCGAAGGGTTCCCAATCCCCGACAAGATTGGTACCCTTTCACGTCCAAATCTCTCAAACTCCGGGAGAGATTCTCAAAACCAAGGTTGACATGTTTCGAGTTCCTTTCAACATTTTGGAAATCCCGCTGAAACTTTGGACATTGTCGCGAAGGGTTCCTAATCCCCGACAAGATTGGTACCCTTTCACGTCCAAATCTCTCAAACTCCCGGAGAGATTCTCAAAACCAAGGTTGACATGGTTCGAGTTCCTTTCAACATTTTGGAAATCCCGCTGAAACTTTGGACATTCTCGCGAAGGGGTCCCAATCCCTGACAAGATTGGTACCCTTTCACGTCCAAATCAGTCAAACTCCGGGAGAGATTCTCAAAACCAAGGTTGACATGGTTCGAGTTCCTTTCAACATTTTGGAAATCCCGCTGAAACTCCTAACATTCTCGCGAAGGGTTCCCAATCCCCGACAAGATTGGTACCCTTTCACGTCCAAATCTCTCAAACTCCGGGAGAGATTCTCAAAACCAAGGTTGACATGTTTCGAGTTCCTTTCAACATTTTGGAAATCCCGCTGAAACTTTGGACATTGTCGCGAAGGGTTCCCAATCCCCGACAAGATTGGTACCCTTTCACGTCCAAATCTCTCAAACTCCGGGAGAGATTCTCAAAACCAAGGTTGACATGGTTCGAGTTCCTTTCAACATTTTGGAAATCCCGCTGAAACTTTGGACATTGTCGCGAAGGGTTCCCAATCCCCGACAAGATTGGTACCCTTTCACGTCCAAATCTCTCAAACTCCGGGAGAGATTCTCAAAACCAAGGTTGACATGGTTCGAGTTCCTTTCAACATTTTGGAAATCCCGCTGAAACTTTGGACATTCTCGCGAAGGGGTCCCAATCCCTGAAAAGATTGGTACCCTTTCACGTCCAAATCTCTCAAACTCCGGGAGAGATTCTCAAAACCAAGGTTGACATGTTTCGAGTTCCTTTCAACATTTTGGAAATCTGGTATTCTTTCACGTCCAAATCTCTCAAACTCCGGGAGAGATTCTCAAAACCAAGGTTGACATGGTTCGAGTTCCTTTCAACATTTTGGAAATCCCGCTGAAACTTTGGACATTCTCGCGAAGGGGTCCCAATCCCTGACAAGATTGGTACCCTTTCACGTCCAAATCAGTCAAACTCCGGGAGAGATTCTCAAAACCAAGGTTGACATGGTTCGAGTTCCTTTCAACATTTTGGAAATCCCGCTGAAACTTTGGACATTCTCGCGAAGCGTTCCCAATCCCCGACAAGATTGGTATTCTTTCACGTCCAAATCTCTCAAAGTCCGGGAGAGATTCTCAAAACCAAGGTTGACATGTTTCGAGTTCCTTTCAACATTTTGGAAATCCCGCTGAAACTTTGGACATTCTGGCGAAGGGTTCCCAATCCCCGACAAGATTGGTACCCTTTCACGTCCAAATCTCTCAAAGTCCGGGAGAGATTCTCAAAACCAAGGTTGACATGTTTCGAGTTCCTTTCAACATTTTGGAAATCCCGCTGAAACTTTGGACATTCTCGCGAAGGGTTCCCAATCCCCGACAAGACTGGTACCCTTTCACGTCCAAATCTCTCAAACTCCGGGAGAGATTCTCAAAACCAAGGTTGACATGGTTCGAGTTCCTTTCAACATTTTGGAAATCCCGCTGAAACTCCTAACATTCTCGCGAAGGGTTCCCAATCCCCGACAAGATTGGTACCCTTTCACGTCCAAATCTCTCAAACTCCGGGAGAGATTCTCAAAACCAAGGTTGACATGTTTCGAGTTCCTTTCAACATTTTGGAAATCCCGCTGAAACTTTGGACATTGTCGCGAAGGGTTCCCAATCCCCGACAAGATTGGTACCCTTTCACGTCCAAATCTCTCAAACTCCAGGAGAGATTCTCAAAACCAAGGTTGACATGGTTCGAGTTCCTTTCAACATTTTGGAAATCCCGCTGAAACTTTGGACATTGTCGCGAAGGGTTCCTAATCCCCGACAAGATTGGTACCCTTTCACGTCCAAATCTCTCAAACTCCGGGAGAGATTCTCAAAACCAAGGTTGACATGGTTCGAGTTCCTTTCAACATTTTGGAAATCCCGCTGAAACTTTGGACATTCTCGCGAAGGGGTCCCAATCCCTGAAAAGATTGGTACCCTTTCACGTCCAAATCTCTCAAACTCCGGGAGAGATTCTCAAAACCAAGGTTGACATGTTTCGAGTTCCTTTCAACATTTTGGAAATCTGGTATTCTTTCACGTCCAAATCTCTCAAACTCCGGGAGAGATTCTCAAAACCAAGGTTGACATGGTTCGAGTTCCTTTCAACACTTTGGAAATCCCGCTGAAACTTTGGACATTCTCGCGAAGGGTTCCCAATCCCCGACAAGATTGGTACCCTTTCACGTCCAAATCTCTCAAACTCCGGGAGAGATTCTCAAAACCAAGGTTGACATGGTTCGAGTTCCTTTCAACATTTTGGAAATCCCGCTGAAACTTTGGACATTCTCGCGAAGGGTTCCCAATCCCCGACAAGATTGGTATTCTTTCACGTCCAAATCTCTCAAACTCCGGGAGAGATTCTCAAAACCAAGGTTGACATGTTTCGAGTTCCTTTCAACATTTTGGAAATCCCGCTGAAACTTTGGACATTCTGGGGAAGGGTTCCCAATCCCCGACAAGATTCGTACCCTTTCACGTCCAAATCTCTCAAACTCCGGGAGAGATTCTCAAAACCAAGGTTGACATGGTTCGAGTTCCTTTCAACATTTTGGAAATCCCGCTGAAACTTTGGACATTCTCGCGAAGGGTTCCCAATCCCCGACAAGATTGGTACCCTTTCACGTCCAAATCTCTCAAACTCCGGGAGAGATTCTCAAAACCAAGGTTGACATGGTTCGAGTTCCTTTCAACACTTTGGAAATCCCGCTGAAACTTTGGACATTCTCGCGAAGGGTTCCCAATCCCCGACAAGATTGGTACCCTTTCACGTCCAAATCTCTCAAACTCCGGGAGAGATTCTCAAAACCAAGGTTGACATGGTTCGAGTTCCTTTCAACATTTTGGAAATCCCGCTGAAACTTTGGACATTCTCGCGAAGGGGTCCCAATCCCTGACAAGATTGGTACCCTTTCACGTCCAAATCAGTCAAACTCCGGGAGAGATTCTCAAAACCAAGGTTGACATGTTTCGAGTTCCTTTCAACATTTTGGAAATCCCGCTGAAACTTTGGACATTCTCGCGAAGGGTTCCCAATCCCCGACAAGATTGGTATTCTTTCACGTCCAAATCTCTCAAAGTCCGGGAGAGATTCTCAAAACCAAGGTTGACATGTTTCGAGTTCCTTTCAACATTTTGGAAATCCCGCTGAAACTTTGGACATTCTGGCGAAGGGTTCCCAATCCCCGACAAGATTGGTACCCTTTCACGTCCAAATCTCTCAAAGTCCGGGAGAGATTCTCAAAACCAAGGTTGACATGTTTCGAGTTCCTTTCAACATTTTGGAAATCCCGCTGAAACTTTGGGCATTCTCGCGAAAGGGTCCCAATCCCCGACGAGATTGGTACCCTTTCACGTCCAAATCTCTCAAAGTCCGGGAGAGATTCTCAAAACCAAGGTTGACATGGTTCGAGTTCCTTTCAACATTTTGGAAATCCCGCTGAAACTTTGGACCTTCTCGCGAAGGGTTCCCAATCCCCGACAAGATTGGTACCCTTTCACGTCCAAATCTCTCAAACTCCGGGAGAGATTCTCAAAACCAAGGTTGACATGTTTCGAGTTCCTTTCAACATTTTGAAAATCCCGCTGAAACTTTTGGCATTCTCGCGAGGCGTTCCCAATCCCCGACAAGATTGGTACCCTTTCACATCCAAATCTCTCAAACTCCGGGAGAGATTCTCAAAACCAAGGTTGACATGGTTCGAGTTCCTTTCAACATTTTGGAAACCCCGCTGAAACTTTGGACATTCTCGCGAAGGGTTCCCAATCCCCGACAAGATTGGTACCCTTTCACGTCCAAATCTCTCAAACTCCGGGAGAGATTCTCAAAACCAAGGTTGACATGGTTCGAGTTCCTTTCAACATTTTGGAAATCCCGCTGAAACTTTGGACATTCTCGCGAAGGGCTCCCGATCCCAGACAAGATTGGTACCCTTTCACGTCCAAATCTCTCAAACTCCGGGAGAGATTCTCAAAACCAAGGTTGACATGTTTCGAGTTCCTCTCAACATTTTGGAAATCCCGCTGAAACTTTGGACATTCTGGCGAAGGGTTCCCAATCCCCGACAAGATTGGTATTCTTTCACGTCCAAATCTCTCAAACTCCGGGAGAGATTCTCAAAACCAAGGTTGACATGTTTCGAGTTCCTTTCAACATTTTGGAAATCCCGCTGAAACTTTGGACATTGTCGCGAAGGGTTCTCAATCCCCGACAAGATTGGTACCCTTTCACGTCCAAATCTCTCAACGTCCGGGAGAGATTCTCAAAACCAAGGTTGACATGTTTCGAGTTCCTTTCAACATTTTGGAAATCCCGCTGAAACTTTGGAGTTAGGAGTTTCAGCGGGATTTCCAAAGTGTTGAAAGGAACTCGAAACATGTCAACCTTGGTTTTGAGAATCTGTCCCGGAGTTTGAGAGATTTGGACGTGAAAGGGTACCAATCTTGTCGGGGATCGGGAACCCTTCGCGAGAAGGTCCAAAGTTTCAGCGGGATTTCCAAAATGTTGAAAGGAACTCGAAACATGTCAACCTTGGTTTTGAGAATCTCTCCCGGAGTGTGAGAGATTTGGACGTGAAAGGGTACCAATCTTGTTGGGGATTGGGAACCCTTCGCGACAATTTCCAAAGTTTCAGCGGGATTTCCAAAATGTTGAAAGGAACTCGAAACATGTCAACCTTGGTTTTGAGAATCTCTCCCGGAGTTTGAGAGATTTGGACGTGAAAGGGTACCAGTCTTGTCGGGGATTGGGAACCCTTCGCGAGAATGTCCAAAGTTTCAGCGGGATTTCCAAAATGTTGAAAGGAACTCGAAACATGTCAACCTTGGTTTTGAGAATCTCTCCCGGAGTTTGAGAGATTTGGACGTGAAAGGGTACCAGTCTTGTCGGGGATCGGGAACCCTTCGCGACAATATCCAAAGTTTCAGCGGGATTTCCAAAATGTTGAAAGGAACTCGAACCATGTCAACCTTGGTTTTGAGAATCTCTCCCGGAGTTTGAGAGATTTGGACGTGAAAGGGTACCAATATTGTCGGGGATTGGGAACCCTTCGCGACAATGTCCAAAGTTTCAGCGGGATTTCCAAAATGTTGAAAGGAACTCGAACCATGTCAACCTTGGTTTTGAGAATCTCTCCCGGAGTTTGAGAGATTTGGACGTGAAAGGGTACCAATCTTGTTGGGGATTGGGAACCCTTCGCGAGAATGTCCAAAGTTTCAGCGGGATTTCCAAAATGTTGAAAGGAACTCGAAACATGTCAACCTTGGTTTTGAGAATCTCTCCCGGAGTTTGAGAGATTTGGACGTGAAAGGGTACCAATCTTGTTGGGGATTGGGAACCCTTCGCGAGAATGTCCAAAGTTTCAGCGGGATTTCCAAAATGTTGAAAGGAACTCGAAACATGTCAACCTTGGTTTTGAGAATCTCTCCCGGAGTTTGAGAGATTTGGACGTGAAAGGGTACCAGTCTTGTCGGGGATTGGGAACCCTTCGCGAGAATGTCCAAATTTTCAGCGGGATTTCCAGAATGTTGAAAGGAACTCGAACCATGTCAACCTTGGTTTTGAGAATCTCTCCCGGACTTTGAGAGATTTGGACGTGAAAGGGTACCAGTCTTGTTGGGGATTGGGAACCCTTCGCGAGAATGTCCAAAGTTTCAGCGGGATTTCCAAAATGTTGAAAGGAACTCGAAACATGTCAACCTTGGTTTTGAGAATCTCTCCCGGAGTTTGAGAGATTTGGACGTGAAAGGGTACCAGTCTTGTTGGGGATTGGGAACCCTTCGCGAGAATGTCCAAAGTTTCAGCGGGATTTCCAAAATGTTGAAAGGAACTCGAAACATGTCAACCTTGGTTTTGAGAATCTCTCCCGGAGTTTGAGAGATTTGGACGTGAAAGGGTACCAGTCTTGTCGGGGATTGGGAACCCTTCGCGAGAATGTCCAAAGTTTCAGCGGGATTTCCAAAATGTTGAAAGGAACTCGAACCATGTCAACCTTGGTTTTGAGAATCTCTCCCGGAGTTTGAGAGATTTGGACGTGAAAGGGTACCAATCTTGTCGGGGATCGGGAACCCTTCGCGACAATGTCCAAAGTTTCAGCGGGATTTCCAAAATGTTGAAAGGAACTCGAAACATGTCAACCTTGGTTTTGAGAATCTCTCCCGGAGTTTGAGAGATTTGGACGTGAAAGGGTACCAATCTTGTCGGGGATTGGGAACCCTTCGCGAGAAGGTCCAACGTTTCAGCGGGATTTCCAAAATGTTGAAAGGAACTCGAACCATGTCAACCTTGGTTTTGAGAATCTCTCCCGGAGTTTTAGAGATTTGGACGTGAAAGGGTACCAGTCTTGTCGGGGATCGGGAACCCTTCGCGAGAATGTCCAAAGTTTCAGCGGGATTTCCAAAATGTTGAAAGGAACTCGAAACATGTCAACCTTGGTTTTGAGAATCTCTCCCGGAGTTTGAGAGATTTGGACGTGAAAGGGTACCAATCTTTTCGGGGATTGGGAACCCTTCGCGAGAATGTCCAAAGTTTCAGCGGGATTTCCAAAATGTTGAAAGGAACTCGAAACATGTCAACCTTGGTTTTGAGAATCTCTCCCGGAGTTTGAGAGATTTGGACGTGAAAGGGTACCAGTCTCGTCGGGGATTGGGAACCCTTCGCGAGAATGTCCAAATTTTCAGCGGGATTTCCAAAATGTTGAAAGGAACTCGAAACATGTCAACCTTGGTTTTGAGAATCTCTCCCGGAGTTTGAGAGATTTGGACGTGAAAGGGTACCAATCTTGTCGGGGATCGGGAACCCTTCGCGACAATGTCCAAAGTTTCAGCGGGATTTCCAAAATGTTGAAAGGAACTCGAAACATGTCAACCTTGGTTTTGAGAATCTCTCCCGGAGTTTGAGAGATTTGGACGTGAAAGGGTACCAGTCTTGTCGGGGATTGGGAACCCTTCGCGAGAATGTCCAAAGTTTCAGCGTGATTTCCAAACTGTTGAAAGGAACTCGAAACATGTCAACCTTGGTTTTGAGAATCTCTCCCGGAGTTTGAGAGATTTGGACGTGAAAGGGTACCAGTCTTGTCGGGGATTGGGAACCCTTCGCGAGAATGTCCAAATTTTCAGCGGGATTTCCAAAATGTTGAAAGGAACTCGAAACATGTCAACCTTGGTTTTGAGAATCTCTCCCGGAGTTTGAGAGATTTGGACGTGAAAGGGTACCAGTCTTGTCGGGGATTGGGAACCCTTCGCGAGAATGTCCAAAGTTTCAGCGGGATTTCCAAAATGTTGAGAGGAACTCGAACCATGTCAACCTTGGTTTTGAGAATCTCTCCCGGAGTTTGAGAGATTTGGACGTGAAAGGGTACCAGTCTTGTCGGGGATCGGGAACCCTTCGCGAGAATGTCCAAAGTTTCAGCGGGATTTCCAAAATGTTGAAAGGAACTCGAAACATGTCAACCTTGGTTTTGAGAATCTCTCCCGGAGTTTGAGAGATTTGGACGTGAAAGGGTACCAGTCTTGTCGGGGATTGGGAACCCTTCGCGAGAATGTCCAAAGTTTCAGCGGGATTTCCAAAATGTTGAAAGGAACTCGAAACATGTCAACCTTGGTTTTGAGAATCTCTCCCGGAGTTTGAGAGATTTGGACGTGAAATAGTACCAATCTTGTTGGGGATTGGGAACCCTTCGCGAGAAGGTCCAAAGTTTCAGCGGGATTTCCAAAATGTTGAAAGGAACTCGAACCATGTCAACCTTGGTTTTGAGAATCTCTCCCGGAGTTTGAGAGATTTGGACGTGAAAGGGTACCAATCTTGTCGGGGATTGGGAACCCTTCGCGAGAATGTCCAAAGTTTCAGCGGGATTTCCAAACTGTTGAAAGGAACTCGAAACATGTCAACCTTGGTTTTGAGAATCTCTCCCGGAGTTTGAGAGATTTGGACGTGAAAGGGTACCAGTCTTGTCGGGGATTGGGAACCCTTCGCGAGAATGTCCAAATTTTCAGCGGGATTTCCAAAATGTTGAAAGGAACTCGAAACATGTCAACCTTGGTTTTGAGAATCTCTCCCGGAGTTTGAGAGATTTGGACGTGAAAGGGTACCAATCTTGTCGGGGATCGGGAACCCTTCGCGACAATGTCCAAAGTTTCAGCGGGATTTCCAAAATGTTGAAAGGAACTCGAACCATGTCAACCTTGGTTTTGAGAATCTCTCCCGGAGTTTGAGAGATTTGGACGTGAAAGGGTACCAGTCTTGTCGGGGATCGGGAACCCTTCGCGAGAATGTCCAAAGTTTCAGCGGGATTTCCAAAATGTTGAAAGGAACTCGAAACATGTCAACCTTGGTTTTGAGAATCTCTCCCGGAGTTTGAGAGATTTGGACGTGAAAGGGTACCAATCTTGTCGGGGATTGGGAACCCTTCGCGAGAAGTTCCAAAGTTTCAGCGGGATTTCCAAAATGTTGAAAGGAACTCGAAACATGTCAACCTTGGTTTTGAGAATCTCTCCCGGAGTTTGAGAGATTTGGACGTGAAAGGGTACCAGTCTTGTCGGGGATTGGGAACCCTTCGCGAGAATGACCAAAGTTTCAGCGGGATTTCCAAACTGTTGAAAGGAACTCGAAACATGTCAACCTTGGTTTTGAGAATCTCTCCCGGAGTTTGAGAGATTTGGACGTGAAAGGGTACCAGTCTTGTCGGGGATTGGGAACCCTTCGCGAGAATGTCCAAAGTTTCAGCGGGATTTCCAAAATGTTGAAAGGAACTCGAAACATGTCAACCTTGGTTTTGAGAATCTCTCCTGGAGTTTGAGAGATTTGGACGTGAAAGGGTACCAATCTTGTTGGGGATGTGGAACCCTTCGCGAGAATGTCCAAAGTTTCAGCGGGATTTCCAAAATGTTGAAAGGAACTCGAAACATGTTGACCTTGGTTTTGAGAATCTCTCCCGGAGTTTGAGAGATTTGGACGTGAAAGGGTACCGATCTTCTCGGGGATTGGGAACCCTTCGCGAGAATGTCCAAAGTTTCAGCGGGATTTCCAAAATGTTGAAAGGAACTCGAAACATGTCAACCTTGGTTTTGAGAATCTCTCCCGGAGTTTGAGAGATTTGGACGTGAAAGGGTACAAGTCTTGTCGGGGATTGGGAACCCTTCGCGAGAATGTCCAAAGTTTCAGCGGGATTTCCAAAATGTTGAAAGGAACTCGAAACATGTCAACCTTGGTTTTGAGAATCTCTCCCGGAGTTTGAGAGATTTGGACGTGAAAGGGTACCAATCTTGTTGGGGATTGGGAACCCTTCGCGAGAATGTCCAAAGTTTCAGCGGGATTTCCAAAATGTTGAAAGGAACTCGAAACATGGCAACCTTGGTTTTGAGAATCTCTCCCGGAGTTTGAGAGATTTGGACGTGAAAGGGTACCAGTCTTGTCGGGGATTGGGAACCCTTCGCGAGAATGACCAAAGTTTCAGCGGGATTTCCAAAATGTTGAAAGGAACTCGAAACATGTCAACCTTGGTTTTGAGAATCTCTCTCGGAGTTTGAGAGATTTGGACGTGAAAGGGTACCAATCTTGTCGGGGATCGGGAACCCTTCGCGACAATGTCCAAAGTTTCAGCGGGATTTCCAAAATGTTGAAAGGAACTCGAACCATGTCAACCTTGGTTTTGAGAATCTCTCCCGGAGTTTGAGAGATTTGGACGTGAAAGGGTACCAGTCTTGTCGGGGATCGGGAACCCTTCGCGAGAATGTCCAAAGTTTCAGCGGGATTTCCAAAATGTTGAAAGGAACTCGAAACATGTCAACCTTGGTTTTGAGAATCTCTCCCGGAGTTTGAGAGATTTGGACGTGAAAGGGTACCAATCTTGTCGGGGATCGGGAACCCTTCGCGAGAATGTCCAAAGTTTCAGCGGGATTTCCAAAATGTTGAAAGGAACTCGAAACATGTCAACCTTGGTTTTGAGAATCTCTCCCGGAGTTTGAGAGATTTGGACGTGAAAGGGTACCAGTCTTGTCGGGGATTGGGAACCCTTCGGGAGAATGTCCAAAGTTTCAGCGTGATTTCCAAACTGTTGAAAGGAACTCGAAACATGTCAACCTTGGTTTTGAGAATCTCTCCCGGAGTTTGAGAGATTTGGACGTGAAAGGGTACCAGTCTTGTCGGGGATTGGGAACCCTTCGCGAGAATGTCCAAAGTTTCAGCGGGATTTCCAAAATGTTGAAAGGAACTCGAACCATGTCAACCTTGGTTTTGAGAATCTCTCCCGGAGTTTGAGAGATTTGGACGTGAAAGGGTACCAATCTTGTCGGGGATTGGGAACCCTTCGCGAGAATGTCCAAAGTTTCAGCGGGATTTCCAAACTGTTGAAAGGAACTCGAAACATGTCAACCTTGGTTTTGAGAATCTCTCCCGGAGTTTGAGAGATTTGGACGTGAAAGGGTACCAGTCTTGTCGGGGATCGGGAACCCTTCGCGAGAATGTCCAAAGTTTCAGCGGGATTTCCAAAATGTTGAAAGGAACTCGAAACATGTCAACCTTGGTTTTGAGAATCTCTCCCGGAGTTTGAGAGATTTGGACGTGAAAGGGTACCAATCTTGTCGGGGATTGGGAACCCTTCGCGAGAAGGTCCAAAGTTTCAGCGGGATTTCCAAAATGTTGAAAGGAACTCGAACCATGTCAACCTTGGTTTTGAGAATCTCTCCCGGAGTTTGAGAGATTTGGACGTGAAAGGGTACAAATCTTGTTGGGGATTGGGAACCCTTCGCGAGAATGTCCAAAGTTTCAGCGGGATTTCCAAAATGTTGAAAGGAACTCGAAACATGTCAACCTTGGTTTTGAGAATCTCTCCCGGAGTTTGAGAGATTTGGACGTGAAAGGGTACCAATCTTGTCGGGGATTGGGAACCCTTCGCGAGAATGTCCAAAGTTTCAGCGGGATTTCCAAAATGTTGAAAGGAACTCGAAACATGTCAACCTTGGTTTTTAGAATCTCTCCCGGAGTTTGAGAGATTTGGACGTGAAAGGGTACCAGTCTTGTCGGGGATTGGGAACCCTTCGCGAGAATGTCCAAATTTTCAGCGGGATTTCCAAAATGTTGAAAGGAACTCGAAACATGTCAACCTTGGTTTTGAGAATCTCTCCCGGAGTTTGAGAGATTTGGACGTGAAAGGGTACCAATCTTGTCGGGGATCAGGAACCCTTCGCGACAATGTCCAAAGTTTCAGCGGGATTTCCAAAATGTTGAAAGGAACTCGAACCATGTCAACCTTGGTTTTGAGAATCTCTCCCGGAGTTTGAGAGATTTGGACGTGAAAGGGTACCAGTCTTGTCGGGGATCGGGAACCCTTCGCGAGAATGTCCAAAGTTTCAGCGGGATTTCCAAAATGTTGAAAGGAACTCGAAACATGTCAACCTTGGTTTTGAGAATCTCTCCCGGAGTTTGAGAGATTTGGACGTGAAAGGGTACCAATCTTGTCGGGGATTGGGAACCCTTCGCGAGAAGGTCCAAAGTTTCAGCGGGATTTCCAAAATGTTGAAAGGAACTCGAAACATGTCAACCTTGGTTTTGAGAATCTCTCCCGGAGTTTGAGAGATTTGGACGTGAAAGGGTACCAGTCTTGTCGGGGATTGGGAACCCTTCGCGAGAATGACCAAAGTTTCAGCGGGATTTCCAAACTGTTGAAAGGAACTCGAAACATGTCAACCTTGGTTTTGAGAATCTCTCCCGGAGTTTGAGAGATTTGGACGTGAAAGGGTACCAGTCTTGTCGGGGATTGGGAACCCTTCGCGAGAATGTCCAAAGTTTCAGCGGGATTTCCAAAATGTTGAAAGGAACTCGAAACATGTCAACCTTGGTTTTGAGAATCTCTCCTGGAGTTTGAGAGATTTGGACGTGAAAGGGTACCAATCTTGTTGGGGATGTGGAACCCTTCGCGAGAATGTCCAAAGTTTCAGCGGGATTTCCAAAATGTTGAAAGGAACTCGAAACATGTTGACCTTGGTTTTGAGAATCTCTCCCGGAGTTTGAGAGATTTGGACGTGAAAGGGTACCGATCTTCTCGGGGATTGGGAACCCTTCGCGAGAAGGTCCAAAGTTTCAGCGGGATTTCCAAAATGTTGAAAGGAACTCGAAACATGTCAACCTTGGTTTTGAGAATCTCTCCCGGAGTTTGAGAGATTTGGACGTGAAAGGGTACCAGTCTTGTCGGGGATTGGGAACCCTTCGCGAGAATGTCCAAAGTTTCAGCGGGATTTCCAAAATGTTGAAAGGAACTCGAACCATGTCAACCTTGGTTTTGAGAATCTCTCCCGGAGTTTGAGAGATTTGGACGTGAAAGGGTACCAGTCTCGTCGGGGATTGGGAACCCTTCGCGAGAATGTCCAAATTTTCAGCGGGATTTCCAAAATGTTGAAAGGAACTCGAAACATGTCAACCTTGGTTTTGAGAATCTCTCCCGGAGTTTGAGAGATTTGGACGTGAAAGGGTACCAATCTTGTCTGGGATCGGGAACCCTTCGCGAGAATGTCCAAAGTTTCAGCGGGATTTCCAAAATGTTGAAAGGAACTCGAACCATGTCAACCTTGGTTTTGAGAATCTCTCCCGGAGTTTGAGAGATTTGGACGTGAAAGGGTACCAGTCTTGTCGGGGATTGGGAACCCTTCGCGAGAATGTCCAAAGTTTCAGCGTGATTTCCAAACTGTTGAAAGGAACTCGAAACATGTCAACCTTGGTTTTGAGAATCTCTCCCGGAGTTTGAGAGATTTGGACGTGAAAGGGTACCAGTCTTGTCGGGGATTGGGAACCCTTCGCGAGAATGTCCAAATTTTCAGCAGGATTTCCAAAATGTTGAAAGGAACTCGAACCATGTCAACCTTGGTTTTGAGAATCTCTCCCGGAGTTTGAGAGATTTGGACGTGAAAGGGTACCAGTCTTGTCGGGGATTGGGAACCCTTCGCGAGAATGTCCAAAGTTTCAGCGGGATTTCCAAAATGTTGAAAGGAACTCGAAACATGTCAACCTTGGTTTTGAGAATCTCTCCCGGAGTTTGAGAGATTTGGACGTGAAAGGGTACCAGTCTTGTCGGGGATTGGGAACCCTTCGCGAGAATGTCCAAAGTTTCAGCGGGATTTCCAAAATGTTGAAAGGAACTCGAACCATGTCAACCTTGGTTTTGAGAATCTCTCCCGGAGTTTGAGAGATTTGGACGTGAAAGGGTACCAATCTTGTCGGGGATTGGGAACCCTTCGTGAGAAGGTCCAAAGTTTCAGCGGGATTTCCAAAATGTTGAAAGGAACTCGAAACATGTCAACCTTGGTTTTGAGAATCTCTCCCGGAGTTTGAGAGATTTGGACGTGAAAGGGTACCAATCTTGTTGGGGATTGGGAAACCTTCGCGAGAATGTCCAAAGTTTCAGCGGGATTTCCCAAATGTTGAAAGGAACTCGAAACATGTCAACCTTGGTTTTGAGAATCTCTCCCGGAGTTTGAGAGATTTGGACGTGAAAGGGTACCAATCTTGTTGGGGATTGGGAACCCTTCGCGAGAATGTCCAAAGTTTCAGCGGGATTTCCAAAATGTTGAAAGGAACTCGAAACATGTCAACCTTGGTTTTGAGAATCTCTCCCGGAGTTTGAGAGATTTGGACGTGAAAGGGTACCAGTCTTGTCGGGGATTGGGAACCCTTCGCGAGAATGACCAAAGTTTCAGCGGGATTTCCAAAATGTTGAAAGGAACTCGAAACATGTCAACCTTGGTTTTGAGAATCTCTCCCGGAGTTTGAGAGATTTGGACGTGAAAGGGTACCAATCTTGTCGGGGATCGGGAACCCTTCGCGACAATGTCCAAAGTTTCAGCGGGATTTCCAAAATGTTGAAAGGAACTCGAACCATGTCAACCTTGGTTTTGAGAATCTCTCCCGGAGTTTGAGAGATTTGGACGTGAAAGGGTACCAGTCTTGTCGGGGATCGGGAACCCTTCGCGAGAATGTCCAAAGTTTCAGCGGGATTTCCAAAATGTTGCAAGGAACTCGAAACATGTCAACCTTGGTTTTGAGAATCTCTCCCGGAGTTTGAGAGATTTGGACGTGAAAGGGTACCAATCTTGTCGGGGATTGGGAACCCTTCGCGAGAAGGTCCAAAGTTTCAGCGGGATTTCCAAAATGTTGAAAGGAACTCGAAACATGTCAACCTTGGTTTTGAGAATCTCTCCCGGAGTTTGAGAGATTTGGACGTGAAAGGGTACCAGTCTTGTCGGGGATTGGGAACCCTTCGCGAGAATGACCAAAGTTTCAGCGGGATTTCCAAACTGTTGAAAGGAACTCGAAACATGTCAACCTTAGTTTTGAGAATCTCTCCCGGAGTTTGAGAGATTTGGACGTGAAAGGGTACCAGTCTTGTCGGGGATTGGGAACCTTTCGCGAGAATGTCCAAAGTTTCAGCGGGATTTCCAAAATGTTGAAAGGAACTCGAAACATGTCAACCTTGGTTTTGAGAATCTCTCCCGGAGTTTGAGAGATTTGGACGTGAAAGGGCACCAATCTTGTCGGGGATTGGGAACCCTTCGCGAGAATGTCCAAAGTTTCAGCGGGATTTCCAAAATGTTGAAAGGAACTCGAAACATGTCAACCTTGGTTTTGAGAATCTCTCCCGGAGTTTGAGAGATTTGGACGTGAAAGGGTACCAATCTTGTTGGGGATGTGGAACCCTTCGCGAGAATGTCCAAAGTTTCAGCGGGATTTCCAAAATGTTGAAAGGAACTCGAAACATGTTGACCTTGGTTTTGAGAATCTCTCCCGGAGTTTGAGAGATTTGGACGTGAAAGGGTACCGATCTTCTCGGGGATTGGGAACCCTTCGCGAGAATGTCCAAAGTTTCAGCGGGATTTCCAAAATGTTGAAAGGAACTCGAAACATGTCAACCTTGGTTTTGAGAATCTCTCCCGGTGTTTGAGAGATTTGGACGTGAAAGGGTACCAGTCTTGTCGGGGATTGGGAACCCTTCGCGAGAATGTCCAAAGTTTCAGCGGGATTTCCAAAATGTTGAAAGGAACTCGAAACATGTCAACCTTGGTTTTGAGAATCTCTCCCGGAGTTTGAGAGATTTGGACGTGAAAGGGTACCAGTCTTGTCGGGGATTGGGAACCCTTCGCGAGAATGTCCAAAGTTTCAGCGGGATTTCCAAAATGTTGAAAGGAACTCGAAACATGTCAACCTTGGTTTTGAGAATCTCTCCCGGACTTTGAGAGATTTGGACGTGAAAGGGTACCAATCTTGTTGGGGATTGGGAACCCTTCGCGAGAATGTCCAAAGTTTCAGCGGGATTTCCAAAATGTTGAAAGGAACTCGAAACATGTCAACCTTGGTTTTGAGAATCTCTCCCGGAGTTTGAGAGATTTGGACGTGAAAGGGTACCAATCTTGTTGGGGATTGGGAACACTTCGCGAGAATGTCCAAAGTTTCAGCGGGATTTCCAAAATGTTGAAAGGAACTCGAAACATGTCAACCTTGGTTTTGAGAATCTCTCCCGGAGTTTGAGAGATTTGGACGTGAAAGGGTACCAGTCTTGTCGGGGATTGGGAACCCTTCGCGAGAATGTCCAAAGTTTCAGCGGGATTTCCAAAATGTTGAAAGGAACTCGAAACATGTCAACCTTGGTTTTGAGAATCTCTCCCGGACTTTGAGAGATTTGGACGTGAAAGGATACCAATCTTGTTGGGGATTGGGAACCCTTCGCGAGAATGTCCAAAGTTTCAGCGGGATTTCCAAAATGTTGAAAGGAACTCGAAACATGTCAACCTTGGTTTTGAGAATCTCTCCCGGAGTTTGAGAGATTTGGACGTGAAAGGGTACCAGTCTTGTCGGGGATTGGGAACCCTTCGCGAGAATGTCCAAAGTTTCAGCGGGATTTCCAAAATGTTGAAAGGAACTCGAAATATGTCAACCTTGGTTTTGAGAATCTCTCCCGGAGTTTGAGAGATTTGGACGTGAAAGGGTACCAGTCTTGTCGGGGATTGGGAACCCTTCGCGAGAATGTCCAAAGTTTCAGCGGGATTTCCAAAATGTTGAAAGGAACTCGAACCATGTCAACCTTGGTTTTGAGAATCTCTCCTGGACTTTGAGAGATTTGGACGTGAAAGGGTACCAATCTTGTTGGGGATTGGGAACCCTTCGCGAGAATGTCCAAAGTTTCAGCGGGATTTCCAAAATGTTGAAAGGAACTCGAAACATGTCAACCTTGGTTTTGAGAATCTCTCCCGGAGTTTGAGAGATTTGGACGTAAAAGGGTACCAGTCTTGTCGGGGATCGAGAACCCTTCGCGACAATATCCAAAGTTTCAGCGGGATTTCCAAAATGTTGAAAGGAACTCGAAACATGTCAACCTTGGTTTTGAGAATCTCTCCCGGTGTTTGAGAGATTTGGACGTGAAAGGGTACCAGTCTTGTCGGGGATTGGGAACCCTTCGCGAGAATGTCCAAAGTTTCAGCGGGATTTCCAAAATGTTGAGAGGAACTCGAACCATGTCAACCTTGGTTTTGAGAATCTCTCCCGGAGTTTGAGAGATTTGGACGTGAAAGGGTACCAGTCTTGTCGGGGATTGGGAACCCTTCGCGAGAATGTCCAAAGTTTCAGCGGGATTTCCAAAATGTTGAAAGGAACTCGAACCATGTCAACCTTGGTTTTGAGAATCTCTCCCGGAGTTTGAGAGATTTGGACGTGAAAGGGTACCAATCTTGTCGGGGATTGGGAACCCTTCGTGAGAAGGTCCAAAGTTTCAGCGGGATTTCCAAAATGTTGAAAGGAACTCGAAACATGTCAACCTTGGTTTTGAGAATCTCTCCCGGAGTTTGAGAGATTTGGACGTGAAAGGGTACCAATCTTGTTGGGGATTGGGAAACCTTCGCGAGAATGTCCAAAGTTTCAGCGGGATTTCCCAAATGTTGAAAGGAACTCGAAACATGTCAACCTTGGTTTTGAGAATCTCTCCCGGAGTTTGAGAGATTTGGACGTGAAAGGGTACCAGTCTTGTCGGGGATTGGGAACCCTTCGCGAGAATGTCCAAAGTTTCAGCGGGATTTCCAAAATGTTGAAAGGAACTCGAAACATGTCAACCTTGGTTTTGAGAATCTCTCCCGGAGTTTGAGAGATTTGGACGTGAAAGGGTACCAGTCTTGTCGGGGATTGGGAACCCTTCGCGAGAATGACCAAAGTTTCAGCGGGATTTCCAAAATGTTGAAAGGAACTCGAAACATGTCAACCTTGGTTTTGAGAATCTCTCCCGGAGTTTGAGAGATTTGGACGTGAAAGGGTACCAATCTTGTCGGGGATCGGGAACCCTTCGCGACAATGTCCAAAGTTTCAGCGGGATTTCCAAAATGTTGAAAGGAACTCGAACCATGTCAACCTTGGTTTTGAGAATCTCTCCCGGAGTTTGAGAGATTTGGACGTGAAAGGGTACCAGTCTTGTCGGGGATCGGGAACCCTTCGCGAGAATGTCCAAAGTTTCAGCGGGATTTCCAAAATGTTGCAAGGAACTCGAAACATGTCAACCTTGGTTTTGAGAATCTCTCCCGGAGTTTGAGAGATTTGGACGTGAAAGGGTACCAATCTTGTCGGGGATTGGGAACCCTTCGCGAGAAGGTCCAAAGTTTCAGCGGGATTTCCAAAATGTTGAAAGGAACTCGAAACATGTCAACCTTGGTTTTGAGAATCTCTCCCGGAGTTTGAGAGATTTGGACGTGAAAGGGTACCAGTCTTGTCGGGGATTGGGAACCCTTCGCGAGAATGACCAAAGTTTCAGCGGGATTTCCAAACTGTTGAAAGGAACTCGAAACATGTCAACCTTAGTTTTGAGAATCTCTCCCGGAGTTTGAGAGATTTGGACGTGAAAGGGTACCAGTCTTGTCGGGGATTGGGAACCTTTCGCGAGAATGTCCAAAGTTTCAGCGGGATTTCCAAAATGTTGAAAGGAACTCGAAACATGTCAACCTTGGTTTTGAGAATCTCTCCCGGAGTTTGAGAGATTTGGACGTGAAAGGGCACCAATCTTGTCGGGGATTGGGAACCCTTCGCGAGAATGTCCAAAGTTTCAGCGGGATTTCCAAAATGTTGAAAGGAACTCGAAACATGTCAACCTTGGTTTTGAGAATCTCTCCCGGAGTTTGAGAGATTTGGACGTGAAAGGGTACCAATCTTGTTGGGGATGTGGAACCCTTCGCGAGAATGTCCAAAGTTTCAGCGGGATTTCCAAAATGTTGAAAGGAACTCGAAACATGTTGACCTTGGTTTTGAGAATCTCTCCCGGAGTTTGAGAGATTTGGACGTGAAAGGGTACCGATCTTCTCGGGGATTGGGAACCCTTCGCGAGAATGTCCAAAGTTTCAGCGGGATTTCCAAAATGTTGAAAGGAACTCGAAACATGTCAACCTTGGTTTTGAGAATCTCTCCCGGTGTTTGAGAGATTTGGACGTGAAAGGGTACCAGTCTTGTCGGGGATTGGGAACCCTTCGCGAGAATGTCCAAAGTTTCAGCGGGATTTCCAAAATGTTGAAAGGAACTCGAAACATGTCAACCTTGGTTTTGAGAATCTCTCCCGGAGTTTGAGAGATTTGGACGTGAAAGGGTACCAGTCTTGTCGGGGATTGGGAACCCTTCGCGAGAATGTCCAAAGTTTCAGCGGGATTTCCAAAATGTTGAAAGGAACTCGAAACATGTCAACCTTGGTTTTGAGAATCTCTCCCGGACTTTGAGAGATTTGGACGTGAAAGGGTACCAATCTTGTTGGGGATTGGGAACCCTTCGCGAGAATGTCCAAAGTTTCAGCGGGATTTCCAAAATGTTGAAAGGAACTCGAAACATGTCAACCTTGGTTTTGAGAATCTCTCCCGGAGTTTGAGAGATTTGGACGTGAAAGGGTACCAGTCTTGTCGGGGATCGGGAACCCTTCGAGACAATATCCAAAGTTTCAGCGGGATTTCCAAAATGTTGAAAGGAACTCGAACCATGTCAACCTTGGTTTTGAGAATCTCTCCCGGAGTTTGAGAGATTTGGACGTGAAAGGGTACCAGTCTTGTCGGGGATTGGGAACCCTTCGCGAGAATGTCCAAAGTTTCAGCGGGATTTCCAAAATGTTGAAAGGAACTCGAACCATGTCAACCTTGGTTTTGAGAATCTCTCCCGGAGTTTGAGAGATTTGGACGTGAAAGGGTACCAGTCTTGTCGGGGATCGGGAACCCTTCGCGAGAATGTCCAAAGTTTCAGCGGGATTTCCAAAATGTTGAAAGGAACTCGAAACATGTCAACCTTGGTTTTGAGAATCTCTCCTGGAGTTTGAGAGATTTGGACGTGAAAGGGTACCAATCTTGTTGGGGATTGGGAACACTTCGCGAGAATGTCCAAAGTTTCAGCGGGATTTCCAAAATGTTGAAAGGAACTCGAAACATGTCAACCTTGGTTTTGAGAATCTCTCCCGGAGTTTGAGAGATTTGGACGTGAAAGGGTACCAGTCTTGTCGGGGATTGGGAACCCTTCGCGAGAATGTCCAAAGTTTCAGCGGGATTTCCAAAATGTTGAAAGGAACTCGAAACATGTCAACCTTGGTTTTGAGAATCTCTCCCGGACTTTGAGAGATTTGGACGTGAAAGGATACCAATCTTGTTGGGGATTGGGAACCCTTCGCGAGAATGTCCAAAGTTTCAGCGGGATTTCCAAAATGTTGAAAGGAACTCGAAACATGTCAACCTTGGTTTTGAGAATCTCTCCCGGAGTTTGAGAGATTTGGACGTGAAAGGGTACCAGTCTTGTCGGGGATTGGGAACCCTTCGCGAGAATGTCCAAAGTTTCAGCGGGATTTCCAAAATGTTGAAAGGAACTCGAAATATGTCAACCTTGGTTTTGAGAATCTCTCCCGGAGTTTGAGAGATTTGGACGTGAAAGGGTACCAGTCTTGTCGGGGATTGGGAACCCTTCGCGAGAATGTCCAAAGTTTCAGCGGGATTTCCAAAATGTTGAAAGGAACTCGAACCATGTCAACCTTGGTTTTGAGAATCTCTCCTGGACTTTGAGAGATTTGGACGTGAAAGGGTACCAATCTTGTTGGGGATTGGGAACCCTTCGCGAGAATGTCCAAAGTTTCAGCGGGATTTCCAAAATGTTGAAAGGAACTCGAAACATGTCAACCTTGGTTTTGAGAATCTCTCCCGGAGTTTGAGAGATTTGGACGTAAAAGGGTACCAGTCTTGTCGGGGATCGAGAACCCTTCGCGACAATATCCAAAGTTTCAGCGGGATTTCCAAAATGTTGAAAGGAACTCGAAACATGTCAACCTTGGTTTTGAGAATCTCTCCCGGACTTTGAGAGATTTGGACGTGAAAGGGTACCAGTCTTGTCGGGGATTGGGAACCCTTCGCGAGAATGTCCAAAGTTTCAGCGGGATTTCCAAAATGTTGAAAGGAACTCGAAACATGTCAACCTTGGTTTTGAGAATCTCTCCCGGAGTTTGAGAGATTTGGACGTGAAAGGGTACCAGTCTTGTCGGGGATTGGGAACCCTTCGCGAGAATGACCAAAGTTTCAGCGGGATTTCCAAACTGTTGAAAGGAACTCGAAACATGTCAACCTTGGTTTTGAGAATCTCTCCCGGAGTTTGAGAGATTTGGACGTGAAAGGGTACCAGTCTTGTCGGGGATTGGGAACCCTTCGCCAGAATGTCCAAAGTTTCAGCGGGATTTCCAAAATGTTGAAAGGAACTCGAAACATGTCAACCTTGGTTTTGAGAATCTCTCCCGGAGTTTGAGAGATTTGGACGTGAAAGTGCACCAATCTTGTCGGGGATTGGGAACCCTTCGCGAGAATGTCCAAAGTTTCAGCGGGATTTCCAAAATGTTGAAAGGAACTCGAAACATGTCAACCTTGGTTTTGAGAATCTCTCCCGGAGTTTGAGAGATTTGGACGTAAAAGGGTACCAATCTTGTTGGGGATGTGGAACCCTTCGCGAGAATGTCCAAAGTTTCAGCGGGATTTCCAAAATGTTGAAAGGAACTCGAAACATGTTGACCTTGGTTTTGAGAATCTCTCCCGGAGTTTGAGAGATTTGGACGTGAAAGGGTACCGATCTTCTCGGGGATTGGGAACCCTTCGCGAGAATGTCCAAAGTTTCAGCGGGATTTCCAAAATGTTGAAAGGAACTCGAAACATGTCAACCTTGGTTTTGAGAATCTCTCCCGGTGTTTGAGAGATTTGGACGTGAAAGGGTACCAGTCTTGTCGGGGATTGGGAACCCTTCGCGAGAATGTCCAAAGTTTCAGCGGGATTTCCAAAATGTTGAAAGGAACTCGAAACATGTCAACCTTGGTTTTGAGAATCTCTCCCGGAGTTTGAGAGATTTGGACGTGAAAGGGTACCAGTCTTGTCGGGGATTGGGAACCCTTCGCGAGAATGTCCAAAGTTTCAGCGGGATTTCCAAAATGTTGAAAGGAACTCGAAACATGTCAACCTTGGTTTTGAGAATCTCTCCCGGACTTTGAGAGATTTGGACGTGAAAGGGTACCAATCTTGTTGGGGATTGGGAACCCTTCGCGAGAATGTCCAAAGTTTCAGCGGGATTTCCAAAATGTTGAAAGGAACTCGAAACATGTCAACCTTGGTTTTGAGAATCTCTCCCGGAGTTTGAGAGATTTGGACGTGAAAGGGTACCAGTCTTGTCGGGGATCGGGAACCCTTCGAGACAATATCCAAAGTTTCAGCGGGATTTCCAAAATGTTGAAAGGAACTCGAACCATGTCAACCTTGGTTTTGAGAATCTCTCCCGGAGTTTGAGAGATTTGGACGTGAAAGGGTACCAGTCTTGTCGGGGATTGGGAACCCTTCGCGAGAATGTCCAAAGTTTCAGCGGGATTTCCAAAATGTTGAAAGGAACTCGAACCATGTCAACCTTGGTTTTGAGAATCTCTCCCGGAGTTTGAGAGATTTGGACGTGAAAGGGTACCAGTCTTGTCGGGGATCGGGAACCCTTCGCGAGAATGTCCAAAGTTTCAGCGGGATTTCCAAAATGTTGAAAGGAACTCGAAACATGTCAACCTTGGTTTTGAGAATCTCTCCCGGAGTTTGAGAGATTTGGACGTGAAAGGGTACCAATCTTGTTGGGGATTGGGAACACTTCGCGAGAATGTCCAAAGTTTCAGCGGGATTTCCAAAATGTTGAAAGGAACTCGAAACATGTCAACCTTGGTTTTGAGAATCTCTCCCGGAGTTTGAGAGATTTGGACGTGAAAGGGTACCAGTCTTGTCGGGGATTGGGAACCCTTCGCGAGAATGTCCAAAGTTTCAGCGGGATTTCCAAAATGTTGAAAGGAACTCGAAACATGTCAACCTTGGTTTTGAGAATCTCTCCCGGACTTTGAGAGATTTGGACGTGAAAGGATACCAATCTTGTTGGGGATTGGGAACCCTTCGCGAGAATGTCCAAAGTTTCAGCGGGATTTCCAAAATGTTGAAAGGAACTCGAAACATGTCAACCTTGGTTTTGAGAATCTCTCCCGGAGTTTGAGAGATTTGGACGTGAAAGGGTACCAGTCTTGTCGGGGATTGGGAACCCTTCGCGAGAATGTCCAAAGTTTCAGCGGGATTTCCAAAATGTTGAAAGGAACTCGAAATATGTCAACCTTGGTTTTGAGAATCTCTCCCGGAGTTTGAGAGATTTGGACGTGAAAGGGTACCAGTCTTGTCGGGGATTGGGAACCCTTCGCGAGAATGTCCAAAGTTTCAGCGGGATTTCCAAAATGTTGAAAGGAACTCGAACCATGTCAACCTTGGTTTTGAGAATCTCTCCTGGACTTTGAGAGATTTGGACGTGAAAGGGTACCAATCTTGTTGGGGATTGGGAACCCTTCGCGAGAATGTCCAAAGTTTCAGCGGGATTTCCAAAATGTTGAAAGGAACTCGAAACATGTCAACCTTGGTTTTGAGAATCTCTCCCGGAGTTTGAGAGATTTGGACGTAAAAGGGTACCAGTCTTGTCGGGGATCGAGAACCCTTCGCGACAATATCCAAAGTTTCAGCGGGATTTCCAAAATGTTGAAAGGAACTCGAAACATGTCAACCTTGGTTTTGAGAATCTCTCCCGGACTTTGAGAGATTTGGACGTGAAAGGGTACCAGTCTTGTCGGGGATTGGGAACCCTTCGCGAGAATGTCCAAAGTTTCAGCGGGATTTCCAAAATGTTGAAAGGAACTCGAAACATGTCAACCTTGGTTTTGAGAATCTCTCCCGGAGTTTGAGAGATTTGGACGTGAAAGGGTACCAGTCTTGTCGGGGATTGGGAACCCTTCGCGAGAATGACCAAAGTTTCAGCGGGATTTCCAAACTGTTGAAAGGAACTCGAAACATGTCAACCTTGGTTTTGAGAATCTCTCCCGGAGTTTGAGAGATTTGGACGTGAAAGGGTACCAGTCTTGTCGGGGATTGGGAACCCTTCGCCAGAATGTCCAAAGTTTCAGCGGGATTTCCAAAATGTTGAAAGGAACTCGAAACATGTCAACCTTGGTTTTGAGAATCTCTCCCGGAGTTTGAGAGATTTGGACGTGAAAGGGCACCAATCTTGTCGGGGATTGGGAACCCTTCGCGAGAATGTCCAAAGTTTCAGCGGGATTTCCAAAATGTTGAAAGGAACTCGAAACATGTCAACCTTGGTTTTGAGAATCTCTCCCGGAGTTTGAGAGATTTGGACGTGAAAGGGTACCAATCTTGTTGGGGATGTGGAACCCTTCGCGAGAATGTCCAAAGTTTCAGCGGGATTTCCAAAATGTTGAAAGGAACTCGAAACATGTTGACCTTGGTTTTGAGAATCTCTCCCGGAGTTTGAGAGATTTGGACGTGAAAGGGTACCGATCTTCTCGGGGATTGGGAACCCTTCGCGAGAATGTCCAAAGTTTCAGCGGGATTTCCAAAATGTTGAAAGGAACTCGAAACATGTCAACCTTGGTTTTGAGAATCTCTCCCGGTGTTTGAGAGATTTGGACGTGAAAGGGTACCAGTCTTGTCGGGGATTGGGAACCCATCGCGAGAATGTCCAAAGTTTCAGCGGGATTTCCAAAATGTTGAAAGGAACTCGAAACATGTCAACCTTGGTTTTGAGAATCTCTCCCGGAGTTTGAGAGATTTGGACGTGAAAGGGTACCAGTCTTGTCGGGGATTGGGAACCCTTCGCGAGAATGTCCAAAGTTTCAGCGGGATTTCCAAAATGTTGAAAGGAACTCGAAACATGTCAACCTTGGTTTTGAGAATCTCTCCCGGACTTTGAGAGATTTGGACGTGAAAGGGTACCAATCTTGTTGGGGATTGGGAAACCTTCGCGAGAATGTCCAAAGTTTCAGCGGGATTTCCAAAATGTTGAAAGGAACTCGAAACATGTCAACCTTGGTTTTGAGAATCTCTCCCGGAGTTTGAGAGATTTGGACGTGAAAGGGAGCCAGTCTTGTCGGGGATCGGGAACCCTTCGAGACAATATCCAAAGTTTCAGCGGGATTTCCAAAATGTTGAAAGGAACTCGAACCATGTCAACCTTGGTTTTGAGAATCTCTCCCGGAGTTTGAGAGATTTGGACGTGAAAGGGTACCAGTCTTGTCGGGGATTGGGAACCCTTCGCGAGAATGTCCAAAGTTTCAGCGGGATTTCCAAAATGTTGAAAGGAACTCGAACCATGTCAACCTTGGTTTTGAGAATCTCTCCCGGAGTTTGAGAGATTTGGACGTGAAAGGGTACCAGTCTTGTCGGGGATCGGGAACCCTTCGCGAGAATGTCCAAAGTTTCAGCGGGATTTCCAAAATGTTGAAAGGAACTCGAAACATGTCAACCTTGGTTTTGAGAATCTCTCCCGGAGTTTGAGAGATTTGGACGTGAAAGGGTACCAGTCTTGTCGGGGATTGGGAACCCTTCGCGAGAATGTCCAAAGTTTCAGCGGGATTTCCAAAATGTTGAAAGGAACTCGAAACATGTCAACCTTGGTTTTGAGAATCTCTCCCGGAGTTTGAGAGATTTGGACGTGAAAGGGTACCAGTCTTGTCGGGGATTGGGAACCCTTCGCGAGAATGTCAAAAGTTTCAGCGGGATTTCCAAAATGTTGAAAGGAACTCGAAACATGTCAACCTTGGTTTTGAGAATCTCTCCCTGAGTTTGAGAGATTTGGACGTGAAAGGGTACCAGTCTTGTCGGGGATTGGGAACCCTTCGCGAGAATGTCCAAAGTTTCAGCGGGATTTCCAAAATGTTGAAAGGAACTCGAACCATGTCAACCTTGGTTTTGAGAATCGCTCCCGGACTTTGAGAGATTTGGACGTGAAAGGGTACCAATCTTGTTGGGGATTGGGAACCCTTCGCGAGAATGTCCAAAGTTTCAGCGGGATTTCCAAAATGTTGAAAGGAACTCGAAACATGTCAACCTTGGTTTTGAGAATCTCTCCCGGAGTTTGAGAGATTTGGACGTAAAAGGGTACCAGTCTTGTCGGGGATCGGGAACCCTTCGAGACAATATCCAAAGTTTCAGCGGGATTTCCAAAATGTTGAAAGGAACTCGAAACATGTCAACCTTGGTTTTGAGAATCTCTCCCGGAGTTTGAGAGATTTGGACGTGAAAGGGTACCAGTCTTGTCGGGGATTGGGAACCCTTCGCGAGAATGTCCAAAGTTTCAGCGGGATTTCCAAAATGTTGAAAGGAACTCGAACCATGTCAACCTTGGTTTTGAGAATCTCTCCCGGAGTTTGAGAGATTTGGACGTGAAAGGGTACCAATCTTGTTGGGGATTGGGAACACTTCGCGAGAATGTCCAAAGTTTCAGCGGGATTTCCAAAATGTTGAAAGGAACTCGAAACATGTCAACCTTGGTTTTGAGAATCTCTCCCGGAGTTTGAGAGATTTGGACGTGAAAGGGTACCAATCTTGTTGGGGATTGGGAACCCTTCGCGAGAATGTCCAAAGTTTCAGCGGGATTTCCAAAATGTTGAAAGGAACTCGAACCATGTCAACCTTGGTTTTGAGAATCTCTCCCGGAGTTTGAGAGATTTGGACGTGAAAGGGTACCAGTCTTGTCGGGGATTGGGAACCCTTCGCGAGAATGACCAAAGTTTCAGCGGGATTTCCAAACTGTTGAAAGGAACTCGAAACATGTCAACCTTGGTTTTGAGAATCTCTCCCGGAGTTTGAGAGATTTGGACGTGAAAGGGTACCAGTCTTGTCGGGGATTGGGAACCCATCGCGAGAATGTCCAAAGTTTCAGCGGGATTTCCAAAATGTTGAAAGGAACTCGAAACATGTCAACCTTGGTTTTGAGAATCTCTCCCGGAGTTTGAGAGATTTGGACGTGAAAGGGTACCAATCTTGTTGGGGATGTGGAACCCTTCGCGAGAATGTCCAAAGTTTCAGCGGGATTTCCAAAATGTTGAAAGGAACTCGAAACATGTTGACCTTGGTTTTGAGAATCTCTCCCGGAGTTTGAGAGATTTGGACGTGAAAGGGTACCGATCTTCTCGGGGATTGGGAACCCTTCGCGAGAATGTCCAAAGTTTCAGCGGGATTTCCAAAATGTTGAAAGGAACTCGAAACATGTCAACCTTGGTTTTGAGAATCTCTCCCGGTGTTTGAGAGATTTGGACGTGAAAGGGTACCAGTCTTGTCGGGGATTGGGAACCCATCGCGAGAATGTCAAAAGTTTCAGCGGGATTTCCAAAATGTTGAAAGGAACTCGAAACATGTCAACCTTGGTTTTGAGAATCTCTCCCTGAGTTTGAGAGATTTGGACGTGAAAGGGTACCAGTCTTGTCGGGGATTGGGAACCCTTCGCGAGAATGTCCAAAGTTTCAGCGGGATTTCCAAAATGTTGAAAGGAACTCGAACCATGTCAACCTTGGTTTTGAGAATCGCTCCCGGACTTTGAGAGATTTGGACGTGAAAGGGTACCAATCTTGTTGGGGATTGGGAACCCTTCGCGAGAATGTCCAAAGTTTCAGCGGGATTTCCAAAATGTTGAAAGGAACTCGAAACATGTCAACCTTGGTTTTGAGAATCTCTCCCGGAGTTTGAGAGATTTGGACGTAAAAGGGTACCAGTCTTGTCGGGGATCGGGAACCCTTCGAGACAATATCCAAAGTTTCAGCGGGATTTCCAAAATGTTGAAAGGAACTCGAAACATGTCAACCTTGGTTTTGAGAATCTCTCCCGGAGTTTGAGAGATTTGGACGTGAAAGGGTACCAGTCTTGTCGGGGATTGGGAACCCTTCGCGAGAATGTCCAAAGTTTCAGCGGGATTTCCAAAATGTTGAAAGGAACTCGAAACATGTCAACCTTGGTTTTGAGAATCTCTCCCGGAGTTTGAGAGATTTGGACGTGAAAGGGTACCAATCTTGTCGGGGATTGGGAACCCTTCGCGAGAAGGTCCAAAGTTTCAGCGGGATTTCCAAAATGTTGAAAGGAACTCGAACCATGTCAACCTTGGTTTTGAGAATCTCTCCCGGAGTTTGAGAGATTTGGACGTGAAAGGGTACCAATCTTGTCGGGGATTGGGAACCCTTCGCGAGAAGGTCCAAAGTTTCAGCGGGATTTCCAAAATGTTGAAAGGAACTCGAACCATGTCAACCTTGGTTTTGAGAATCTCTCCCGGAGTTTGAGAGATTTGGACGTGAAAGGGTACCAATCTTGTTGGGGATTGGGAACCCTTCGCGAGAATGTCCAAAGTTTCAGCGGGATTTCCAAAATGTTGAAAGGAACTCGAAACATGTCAACCTTGGTTTTGAGAATCTCTCCCGGACTTTGAGAGATTTGGACGTGAAAGGGTACCAATCTTGTTGGGGATTGGGAACCCTTCGCGAGAATGTCCAAAGTTTCAGCGGGATTTCCAAAATGTTGAAAGGAACTCGAAACATGTCAACCTTGGTTTTGAGAATCTCTCCCGGAGTTTGAGAGATTTGGACGTGAAAGGGTACCAGTCTTGTCGGGGATTGGGAACCCTTCGCGAGAATGTCCAAAGTTTCAGCGGGATTTCCAAAATGTTGAAAGGAACTCGAAACATGTCAACCTTGGTTTTGAGAATCTCTCCCGGAGTTTGAGAGATTTGGACGTGAAAGGGTACCAGTCTTGTCGGGGATTGGGAACCCTTCGCGAGAATGTCCAAAGTTTCAGCGGGATTTCCAAAATGTTGAAAGGAACTCGAACCATGTCAACCTTGGTTTTGAGAATCTCTCCCGGACTTTGAGAGATTTGGACGTGAAAGGGTACCAATCTTGTTGGGGATTGGGAACCCTTCGCGAGAATGTCCAAAGTTTCAGCGGGATTTCCAAAATGTTGAAAGGAACTCGAAACATGTCAACCTTGGTTTTGAGAATCTCTCCCGGAGTTTGAGAGATTTGGACGTAAAAGGGTACCAGTCTTGTCGGGGATCGGGAACCCTTCGCGAGAATGTCCAAAGTTTCAGCGGGATTTCCAAAATGTTGAAAGGAACTCGAAACATGTCAACCTTGGTTTTGAGAATCTCTCCCGGAGTTTGAGAGATTTGGACCTGAAAGGGTACCAGTCTTGTCGGGGATTGGGAACCCTTCGCGAGAATGTCCAAAGTTTCAGCGGGATTTCCAAAATGTTGAAAGGAACTCGAAACATGTCAACCTTGGTTTTGAGAATCTCTCCCGGAGTTTGAGAGATTTGGACGTGAAAGGGTACCAATCTTGTCGGGGATTGGGAACCCTTCGCGAGAAGGTCCAAAGTTTCAGCGGGATTTCCAAAATGTTGAAAGGAACTCGAACCATGTCAACCTTGGTTTTGAGAATCTCTCCCGGAGTTTGAGAGATTTGGACGTGAAAGGGTACCAATCTTGTTGGGGATTGGGAACACTTCGCGAGAATGTCCAAAGTTTCAGCGGGATTTCCAAAATGTTGAAAGGAACTCGAAACATGTCAACCTTGGTTTTGAGAATCTCTCCCGGAGTTTGAGAGATTTGGACGTGAAAGGGTACCAATCTTGTTGGGGATTGGGAACCCTTCGCGAGAATGTCCAAAGTTTCAGCGGGATTTCCAAAATGTTGAGAGGAACTCGAAACATGTCAACCTTGGTTTTGAGAATCTCTCCCGGAGTTTGAGAGATTTGGACGTGAAAGGGTACCAGTCTTGTCGGGGATTGGGAACCCTTCGCGAGAATGACCAAAGTTTCAGCGGGATTTCCAAACTGTTGAAAGGAACTCGAAACATGTCAACCTTGGTTTTGAGAATCTCTCCCGGAGTTTGAGAGATTTGGACGTGAAAGGGTACCAGTCTTGTCGGGGATTGGGAACCCTTCGCCAGAATGTCCAAAGTTTCAGCGGGATTTCCAAAATGTTGAAAGGAACTCGAAACATGTCAACCTTGGTTTTGAGAATCTCTCCCGGAGTTTGAGAGATTTGGACGTGAAAGGGCACCAATCTTGTCGGGGATTGGGAACCCTTCGCGAGAATGTCCAAAGTTTCAGCGGGATTTCCAAAATGTTGAAAGGAACTCGAAACATGTCAACCTTGGTTTTGAGAATCTCTCCCGGAGTTTGAGAGATTTGGACGTGAAAGGGTACCAATCTTGTTGGGGATGTGGAACCCTTCGCGAGAATGTCCAAAGTTTCAGCGGGATTTCCAAAATGTTGAAAGGAACTCAAAACATGTTGACCTTGGTTTTGAGAATCTCTCCCGGAGTTTGAGAGATTTGGACGTGAAAGGGTACCGATCTTCTCGGGGATTGGGAACCCTTCGCGAGAATGTCCAAAGTTTCAGCGGGATTTCCAAAATGTTGAAAGGAACTCGAAACATGTCAACCTTGGTTTTGAGAATCTCTCCCGGAGTTTGAGAGATTTGGACGTGAAAGGGTACCAGTCTTGTCGGGGATTGGGAACCCATCGCGAGAATGTCAAAAGTTTCAGCGGGATTTCCAAAATGTTGAAAGGAACTCGAAACATGTCAACCTTGGTTTTGAGAATCTCTCCCTGAGTTTGAGAGATTTGGACGTGAAAGGGTACCAGTCTTGTCGGGGATTGGGAACCCTTCGCGAGAATGTCCAAAGTTTCAGCGGGATTTCCAAAATGTTGAAAGGAACTCGAACCATGTCAACCTTGGTTTTGAGAATCGCTCCCGGACTTTGAGAGATTTGGACGTGAAAGGGTACCAATCTTGTTGGGGATTGGGAACCCTTCGCGAGAATGTGCAAAGTTTCAGCGGGATTTCCAAAATGTTGAAAGGAACTCGAAACATGTCAACCTTGGTTTTGAGAATCTCTCCCGGAGTTTGAGAGATTTGGACGTAAAAGGGTACCAGTCTTGTCGGGGATCGGGAACCCTTCGAGACAATATCCAAAGTTTCAGCGGGATTTCCAAAATGTTGAAAGGAACTCGAAACATGTCAACCTTGGTTTTGAGAATCTCTCCCGGAGTTTGAGAGATTTGGACGTGAAAGGGTACCAGTCTTGTCGGGGATTGGGAACCCTTCGCGAGAATGTCCAAAGTTTCAGCGGGATTTCCAAAATGTTGAAAGGAACTCGAACCATGTCAACCTTGGTTTTGAGAATCTCTCCCGGACTTTGAGAGATTTGGACGTGAAAGGGTACCAATCTTGTTGGGGATTGGGAACCCTTCGCGAGAATGTCCAAAGTTTCAGCGGGATTTCCAAAATGTTGAAAGGAACTCGAAACATGTCAACCTTGGTTTTGAGAATCTCTCCCGGAGTTTGAGAGATTTGGACGTAAAAGGGTACCAGTCTTGTCGGGGATCGGGAACCCTTCGCGACAATATCCAAAGTTTCAGCGGGATTTCCAAAATGTTGAAAGGAACTCGAAACATGTCAACCTTGGTTTTGAGAATCTCTCCCGGAGTTTGAGAGATTTGGACGTGAAAGGGTACCAGTCTTGTCGGGGATTGGGAACCCTTCGCGAGAATGTCCAAAGTTTCAGCGGGATTTCCAAAATGTTGAAAGGAACTCGAAACATGTCAACCTTGGTTTTGAGAATCTCTCCCGGAGTTTGAGAGATTTGGACGTGAAAGGGTACCAATCTTGTCGGGGATTGGGAACCCTTCGCGAGAAGGTCCAAAGTTTCAGCGGGATTTCCAAAATGTTGAAAGGAACTCGAACCATGTCAACCTTGGTTTTGAGAATCTCTCCCGGAGTTTGAGAGATTTGGACGTGAAAGGGTACCAGTCTTGTCGGGGATTGGGAACCCTTCGCGAGAAGGTCCAAAGTTTCAGCGGGATTTCCAAAATGTTGAAAGGAACTCGAACCATGTCAACCTTGGTTTTGAGAATCTCTCCCGGAGTTTGAGAGATTTGGACGTGAAAGGGTACCAATCTTGTTGGGGATTGGGAACCCTTCGCGAGAATGTCCAAAGTTTCAGCGGGATTTCCAAAATGTTGAAAGGAACTCGAAACATGTCAACCTTGGTTTTGAGAATCTCTCCCGGAGTTTGAGAGATTTGGACGTGAAAGGGTACCAGTCTTGTCGGGGATTGGGAACCCTTCGCGAGAATGTCCAAAGTTTCAGCGGGATTTCCAAAATGTTGAAAGGAACTCGAACCATGTCAACCTTGGTTTTGAGAATCTCTCCCGGAGTTTGAGAGATTTGGACGTGAAAGGGTACCAGTCTTGTCGGGGATTGGGAACCCTTCGCGAGAATGTCCAAAGTTTCAGCGGGATTTCCAAAATGTTGAAAGGAACTCGAAACATGTCAACCTTGGTTTTGAGAATCTCTCCCGGACTTTGAGAGATTTGGACGTGAAAGGGTACCAATCTTGTTGGGGATTGGGAACCCTTCGCGAGAATGTCCAAAGTTTCAGCGGGATTTCCAAAATGTTGAAAGGAACTCGAAACATGTCAACCTTGGTTTTGAGAATCTCTCCCGGAGTTTGAGAGATTTGGACGTGAAAGGGTACCAGTCTTGTCGGGGATTGGGAACCCTTCGCGAGAATGTCCAAAGTTTCAGCGGGATTTCCAAAATGTTGAAAGGAACTCGAACCATGTCAACCTTGGTTTTGAGAATCTCTCCCGGAGTTTGAGAGATTTGGACGTGAAAGGGTACCAATCTTGTTGGGGATTGGGAACCCTTCGCGAGAATGTCCAAAGTTTCAGCGGGATTTCCAAAATGTTGAAAGGAACTCGAAACATGTCAACCTTGGTTTTGAGAATCTCTCCCGGAGTTTGAGAGATTTGGACGTGAAAGGGTACCAGTCTTGTCGGGGATTGGGAACCCTTCGCGAGAATGTCCAAAGTTTCAGCGGGATTTCCAAAATGTTGAAAGGAACTCGAAACATGTCAACCTTGGTTTTGAGAATCTCTCCCGGAGTTTGAGAGATTTGGACGTGAAAGGGTACCAGTCTTGTCGGGGATTGGGAACCCTTCGCGAGAATGTCCAAAGTTTCAGCGGGATTTCCAAAATGTTGAAAGGAACTCGAAACATGTCAACCTTGGTTTTGAGAATCTCTCCCGGACTTTGAGAGATTTGGACGTGAAAGGGTACCAATCTTGTTGGGGATTGGGAACCCTTCGCGAGAATGTCCAAAGTTTCAGCGGGATTTCCAAAATGTTGAAAGGAACTCGAAACATGTCAACCTTGGTTTTGAGAATCTCTCCCGGAGTTTGAGAGATTTGGACGTGAAAGGGTACCAGTCTTGTCGGGGATTGGGAACCCTTCGCGAGAATGTCCAAAGTTTCAGCGGGATTTCCAAAATGTTGAAAGGAACTCGAAACATGTCAACCTTGGTTTTGAGAATCTCTCCCGGAGTTTGAGAGATTTGGACGTGAAAGGGTACCAGTCTTGTCGGGGATTGGGAACCCTTCGCGAGAATGTCCAAAGTTTCAGCGGGATTTCCAAAATGTTGAAAGGAACTCGAACCATGTCAACCTTGGTTTTGAGAATCTCTCCCGGACTTTGAGAGATTTGGACGTGAAAGGGTACCAATCTTGTTGGGGATTGGGAACCCTTCGCGAGAATGTCCAAAGTTTCAGCGGGATTTCCAAAATGTTGAAAGGAACTCGAAACATGTCAACCTTGGTTTTGAGAATCTCTCCCGGAGTTTGAGAGATTTGGACGTGAAAGGGTACCAGTCTTGTCGGGGATTGGGAACCCTTCGCGAGAATGTCCAAAGTTTCAGCGGGATTTCCAAAATGTTGAAAGGAACTCGAAACATGTCAACCTTGGTTTTGAGAATCTCTCCCGGAGTTTGAGAGATTTGGACGTGAAAGGGTACCAATCTTGTCGGGGATTGGGAACCCTTCGCGAGAAGGTCCAAAGTTTCAGCGGGATTTCCAAAATGTTGAAAGGAACTCGAACCATGTCAACCTTGGTTTTGAGAATCTCTCCCGGAGTTTGAGAGATTTGGACGTGAAAGGGTACCAATCTTGTTGGGGATTGGGAACACTTCGCGAGAATGTCCAAAGTTTCAGCGGGATTTCCAAAATGTTGAAAGGAACTCGAAACATGTCAACCTTGGTTTTGAGAATCTCTCCCGGAGTTTGAGAGATTTGGACGTGAAAGGGTACCAATCTTGTTGGGGATTGGGAACCCTTCGCGAGAATGTCCAAAGTTTCAGCGGGATTTCCAAAATGTTGAAAGGAACTCGAAACATGTCAACCTTGGTTTTGAGAATCTCTCCCGGAGTTTGAGAGATTTGGACGTGAAAGGGTACCAGTCTTGTCGGGGATTGGGAACCCTTCGGGAGAATGACCAAAGTTTCAGCGGGATTTCCAAACTGTTGAAAGGAACTCGAAACATGTCAACCTTGGTTTTGAGAATCTCTCCCGGAGTTTGAGAGATTTGGACGTGAAAGGGTACCAGTCTTGTCGGGGATTGGGAACCCTTCGCCAGAATGTCCAAAGTTTCAGCGGGATTTCCAAAATGTTGAAAGGAACTCGAAACATGTCAACCTTGGTTTTGAGAATCTCTCCCGGAGTTTGAGAGATTTGGACGTGAAAGGGCACCAATCTTGTCGGGGATTGGGAACCCTTCGCGAGAATGTCCAAAGTTTCAGCGGGATTTCCAAAATGTTGAAAGGAACTCGAAACATGTCAACCTTGGTTTTGAGAATCTCTCCCGGAGTTTGAGAGATTTGGACGTGAAAGGGTACCAATCTTGTTGGGGATGTGGAACCCTTCGCGAGAATGTCCAAAGTTTCAGCGGGATTTCCAAAATGTTGAAAGGAACTCGAAACATGTTGACCTTGGTTTTGAGAATCTCTCCCGGAGTTTGAGAGATTTGGACGTGAAAGGGTACCGATCTTCTCGGGGATTGGGAACCCTTCGCGAGAATGTCCAAAGTTTCAGCGGGATTTCCAAAATGTTGAAAGGAACTCGAAACATGTCAACCTTGGTTTTGAGAATCTCTCCCGGTGTTTGAGAGATTTGGACGTGAAAGGGTACCAGTCTTGTCGGGGATTGGGAACCCATCGCGAGAATGTCCAAAGTTTCAGCGGGATTTCCAAAATGTTGAAAGGAACTCGAAACATGTCAACCTTGGTTTTGAGAATCTCTCCCGGAGTTTGAGAGATTTGGACGTGAAAGGGTACCAGTCTTGTCGGGGATTGGGAACCCTTCGCGAGAATGTCCAAAGTTTCAGCGGGATTTCCAAAATGTTGAAAGGAACTCGAACCATGTCAACCTTGGTTTTGAGAATCGCTCCCGGACTTTGAGAGATTTGGACGTGAAAGGGTACCAATCTTGTTGGGGATTGGGAACCCTTCGCGAGAATGTCCAAAGTTTCAGCGGGATTTCCAAAATGTTGAAAGGAACTCGAAACATGTCAACCTTGGTTTTGAGAATCTCTCCCGGAGTTTGAGAGATTTGGACGTAAAAGGGTACCAGTCTTGTCGGGGATCGGGAACCCTTCGAGACAATATCCAAAGTTTCAGCGGGATTTCCAAAATGTTGAAAGGAACTCGAAACATGTCAACCTTGGTTTTGAGAATCTCTCCCGGAGTTTGAGAGATTTGGACGTGAAAGGGTACCAGTCTTGTCGGGGATTGGGAACCCTTCGCGAGAATGTCCAAAGTTTCAGCGGGATTTCCAAAATGTTGAAAGGAACTCGAACCATGTCAACCTTGGTTTTGAGAATCTCTCCCGGACTTTGAGAGATTTGGACGTGAAAGGGTACCAATCTTGTTGTGGATTGGGAACCCTTCGCGAGAATGTCCAAAGTTTCAGCGGGATTTCCAAAATGTTGAAAGGAACTCGAAACATGTCAACCTTGGTTTTGAGAATCTCTCCCGGAGTTTGAGAGATTTGGACGTAAAAGGGTACCAGTCTTGTCGGGGATCGGGAACCCTTCGCGACAATATCCAAAGTTTCAGCGGGATTTCCAAAATGTTGAAAGGAACTCGAAACATGTCAACCTTGGTTTTGAGAATCTCTCCCGGAGTTTGAGAGATTTGGACGTGAAAGGGTACCAGTCTTGTCGGGGATTGGGAACCCTTCGCGAGAATGTCCAAAGTTTCAGCGGGATTTCCAAAATGTTGAAAGGAACTCGAAACATGTCAACCTTGGTTTTGAGAATCTCTCCCGGAGTTTGAGAGATTTGGACGTGAAAGGGTACCAATCTTGTCGGGGATTGGGAACCCTTCGCGAGAAGGTCCAAAGTTTCAGCGGGATTTCCAAAATGTTGAAAGGAACTCGAACCATGTCAACCTTGGTTTTGAGAATCTCTCCCGGAGTTTGAGAGATTTGGACGTGAAAGGGTACCAATCTTGTTGGGGATTGGGAACCCTTCGCGAGAATGTCCAAAGTTTCAGCGGGATTTCCAAAATGTTGAAAGGAACTCGAAACATGTCAACCTTGGTTTTGAGAATCTCTCCCGGAGTTTGAGAGATTTGGACGTGAAAGGGTACCAGTCTTGTCGGGGATTGGGAACCCTTCGCGAGAATGTCCAAAGTTTCAGCGGGATTTCCAAAATGTTGAAAGGAACTCGAACCATGTCAACCTTGGTTTTGAGAATCTCTCCCGGAGTTTGAGAGATTTGGACGTGAAAGGGTACCAATCTTGTTGGGGATTGGGAACCCTTCGCGAGAATGTCCAAAGTTTCAGCGGGATTTCCAAAATGTTGAAAGGAACTCGAAACATGTCAACCTTGGTTTTGAGAATCTCTCCCGGAGTTTGAGAGATTTGGACGTAAAAGGGTACCAGTCTTGTCGGGGATCGGGAACCCTTCGCGACAACATCCAAAGTTTCAGCGGGATTTCCAAAATGTTGAAAGGAACTCGAAACATGTCAACCTTGGTTTTGAGAATCTCTCCAGGAGTTTGAGAGATTTGGACGTGAAAGGGTACCAGTCTTGTCGGGGATTGGGAACCCTTCGCCAGAATGTCCAAAGTTTCAGCGGGATTTCCAAAATGTTGAAAGGAACTCGAAACATGTCAACCTTGGTTTTGAGAATCTCTCCCGGAGTTTGAGAGATTTGGACGTGAAAGGGTACCAATCTTGTCGGGGATTGGGAACCCTTCGCGAGAAGGTCCAAAGTTTCAGCGGGATTTCCAAAATGTTGAAAGGAACTCGAACCATGTCAACCTTGGTTTTGAGAATCTCTCCCGGAGTTTGAGAGATTTGGACGTGAAAGGGTACCAATCTTGTTGGGGATTGGGAACCCTTCGCGAGAATGTCCAAAGTTTCAGCGGGATTTCCAAAATGTTGAAAGGAACTCGAACCATGTCAACCTTGGTTTTGAGAATCTCTCCCGGAGTTTGAGAGATTTGGACGTGAAAGGGTACCAATCTTGTTGGGGATTGGGAACCCTTCGCGAGAATGTCCAAAGTTTCAGCGGGATTTCCAAAATGTTGAAAGGAACTCGAAACATGTCAACCTTGGTTTTGAGAATCTCTCCCGGAGTTTGAGAGATTTGGACGTGAAAGGGTACCAATCTTGTCGGGGATTGGGAACCCTTCGCGAGAAGGTCCAAAGTTTCAGCGGGATTTCCAAAATGTTGAAAGGAACTCGAAACATGTCAACCTTGGTTTTGAGAATCTCTCCCGGAGTTTGAGAGATTTGGACGTGAAAGGGTACCAGTCTTGTCGGGGATTGGGAACCCTTCGCGAGAATGTCCAAAGTTTCAGCGGGATTTCCAAAATGTTGAAAGGAACTCGAAACATGTCAACCTTGGTTTTGAGAATCTCTCCCGGACTTTGAGAGATTTGGACGTGAAAGGGTACCAATCTTGTTGGGGATTGGGAACCCTTCGCGAGAATGTCCAAAGTTTCAGCGGGATTTCCAAAATGTTGAAAGGAACTCGAAACATGTCAACCTTGGTTTTGAGAATCTCTCCCGGAGTTTGAGAGATTTGGACGTGAAAGGGTACCAGTCTTGTCGGGGATTGGGAACCCTTCGCGAGAATGTCCAAAGTTTCAGCGGGATTTCCAAAATGTTGAAAGGAACTCGAACCATGTCAACCTTGGTTTTGAGAATCTCTCCCGGAGTTTGAGAGATTTGGACGTGAAAGGGTACCAATCTTGTTGGGGATTGGGAACCCTTCGCGAGAATGTCCAAAGTTTCAGCGGGATTTCCAAAATGTTGAAAGGAACTCGAAACATGTCAACCTTGGTTTTGAGAATCTCTCCCGGAGTTTGAGAGATTTGGACGTGAAAGGGTACCAGTCTTGTCGGGGATTGGGAACCCTTCGCGAGAATGTCCAAAGTTTCAGCGGGATTTCCAAAATGTTGAAAGGAACTCGAAACATGTCAACCTTGGTTTTGAGAATCTCTCCCGGAGTTTGAGAGATTTGGACGTGAAAGGGTACCAGTCTTGTCGGGGATTGGGAACCCTTCGCGAGAATGTCCAAAGTTTCAGCGGGATTTCCAAAATGTTGAAAGGAACTCGAAACATGTCAACCTTGGTTTTGAGAATCTCTCCCGGACTTTGAGAGATTTGGACGTGAAAGGGTACCAATCTTGTTGGGGATTGGGAACCCTTCGCGAGAATGTCCAAAGTTTCAGCGGGATTTCCAAAATGTTGAAAGGAACTCGAAACATGTCAACCTTGGTTTTGAGAATCTCTCCCGGAGTTTGAGAGATTTGGACGTGAAAGGGTACCAGTCTTGTCGGGGATTGGGAACCCTTCGCGAGAATGTCCAAAGTTTCAGCGGGATTTCCAAAATGTTGAAAGGAACTCGAAACATGTCAACCTTGGTTTTGAGAATCTCTCCCGGAGTTTGAGAGATTTGGACGTGAAAGGGTACCAGTCTTGTCGGGGATTGGGAACCCTTCGCGAGAATGTCCAAAGTTTCAGCGGGATTTCCAAAATGTTGAAAGGAACTCGAACCATGTCAACCTTGGTTTTGAGAATCTCTCCCGGACTTTGAGAGATTTGGACGTGAAAGGGTACCAATCTTGTTGGGGATTGGGAACCCTTCGCGAGAATGTCCAAAGTTTCAGCGGGATTTCCAAAATGTTGAAAGGAACTCGAACCATGTCAACCTTGGTTTTGAGAATCTCTCCCGGAGTTTGAGAGATTTGGACGTGAAAGGGTACCAGTCTTGTCGGGGATTGGGAACCCTTCGCGAGAATGTCCAAAGTTTCAGCGGGATTTCCAAAATGTTGAAAGGAACTCGAAACATGTCAACCTTGGTTTTGAGAATCTCTCCCGGAGTTTGAGAGATTTGGACGTGAAAGGGTACCAGTCTTGTCGGGGATTGGGAACCCTTCGCGAGAAGGTCCAAAGTTTCAGCGGGATTTCCAAAATGTTGAAAGGAACTCGAAACATGTCAACCTTGGTTTTGAGAATCTCTCCCGGAGTTTGAGAGATTTGGACGTGAAAGGGTACCAATCTTGTTGGGGATTGGGAACCCTTCGCGAGAATGTCCAAAGTTTCAGCGGGATTTCCAAAATGTTGAAAGGAACTCGAAACATGTCAACCTTGGTTTTGAGAATCTCTCCCGGAGTTTGAGAGATTTGGACGTGAAAGGGTACCAGTCTTGTCGGGGATTGGGAACCCTTCGGGAGAATGACCAAAGTTTCAGCGGGATTTCCAAACTGTTGAAAGGAACTCGAAACATGTCAACCTTGGTTTTGAGAATCTCTCCCGGAGTTTGAGAGATTTGGACGTGAAAGGGTACCAGTCTTGTCGGGGATTGGGAACCCTTCGCGAGAATGTCCAAAGTTTCAGCGGGATTTCCAAAATGTTGAAAGGAACTCGAAACATGTCAACCTTGGTTTTGAGAATCTCTCCCGGAGTTTGAGAGATTTGGACGTGAAAGGGCACCAATCTTGTCGGGGATTGGGAACCCTTCGCGAGAATGTCCAAAGTTTCAGCGGGATTTCCAAAATGTTGAAAGGAACTCGAAACATGTCAACCTTGGTTTTGAGAATCTCTCCCGGAGTTTGAGAGATTTGGACGTGAAAGGGTACCAATCTTGTTGGGGATGTGGAACCCTTCGCGAGAATGTCCAAAGTTTCAGCGGGATTTCCAAAATGTTGAAAGGAACTCGAAACATGTTGACCTTGGTTTTGAGAATCTCTCCCGGAGTTTGAGAGATTTGGACGTGAAAGGGTACCGATCTTCTCGGGGATTGGGAACCCTTCGCGAGAATGTCCAAAGTTTCAGCGGGATTTCCAAAATGTTGAAAGGAACTCGAAACATGTCAACCTTGGTTTTGAGAATCTCTCCCGGTGTTTGAGAGATTTGGACGTGAAAGGGTACCAGTCTTGTCGGGGATTGGGAACCCATCGCGAGAATGTCCAAAGTTTCAGCGGGATTTCCAAAATGTTGAAAGGAACTCGAAACATGTCAACCTTGGTTTTGAGAATCTCTCCCGGAGTTTGAGAGATTTGGACGTGAAAGGGTACCAGTCTTGTCGGGGATTGGGAACCCTTCGCGAGAATGTCCAAAGTTTCAGCGGGATTTCCAAAATGTTGAAAGGAACTCGAACCATGTCAACCTTGGTTTTGAGAATCGCTCCCGGACTTTGAGAGATTTGGACGTGAAAGGGTACCAATCTTGTTGGGGATTGGGAACCCTTCGCGAGAATGTCCAAAGTTTCAGCGGGATTTCCAAAATGTTGAAAGGAACTCGAAACATGTCAACCTTGGTTTTGAGAATCTCTCCCGGAGTTTGAGAGATTTGGACGTAAAAGGGTACCAGTCTTGTCGGGGATCGGGAACCCTTCGAGACAATATCCAAAGTTTCAGCGGGATTTCCAAAATGTTGAAAGGAACTCGAAACATGTCAACCTTGGTTTTGAGAATCTCTCCCGGAGTTTGAGAGATTTGGACGTGAAAGGGTACCAGTCTTGTCGGGGATTGGGAACCCTTCGCGAGAATGTCCAAAGTTTCAGCGGGATTTCCAAAATGTTGAAAGGAACTCGAACCATGTCAACCTTGGTTTTGAGAATCTCTCCCGGACTTTGAGAGATTTGGACGTGAAAGGGTACCAATCTTGTTGTGGATTGGGAACCCTTCGCGAGAATGTCCAAAGTTTCAGCGGGATTTCCAAAATGTTGAAAGGAACTCGAAACATGTCAACCTTGGTTTTGAGAATCTCTCCCGGAGTTTGAGAGATTTGGACGTAAAAGGGTACCAGTCCTGTCGGGGATCGGGAACCCTTCGCGACAATATCCAAAGTTTCAGCGGGATTTCCAAAATGTTGAAAGGAACTCGAAACATGTCAACCTTGGTTTTGAGAATCTCTCCCGGAGTTTGAGAGATTTGGACGTGAAAGGGTACCAGTCTTGTCGGGGATTGGGAACCCTTCGCGAGAATGTCCAAAGTTTCAGCGGGATTTCCAAAATGTTGAAAGGAACTCGAAACATGTCAACCTTGGTTTTGAGAATCTCTCCCGGAGTTTGAGAGATTTGGACGTGAAAGGGTACCAATCTTGTCGGGGATTGGGAACCCTTCGCGAGAAGGTCCAAAGTTTCAGCGGGATTTCCAAAATGTTGAAAGGAACTCGAACCATGTCAACCTTGGTTTTGAGAATCTCTCCCGGAGTTTGAGAGATTTGGACGTGAAAGGGTACCAATCTTGTTGGGGATTGGGAACCCTTCGCGAGAATGTCCAAAGTTTCAGCGGGATTTCCAAAATGTTGAAAGGAACTCGAAACATGTCAACCTTGGTTTTGAGAATCTCTCCCGGAGTTTGAGAGATTTGGACGTGAAAGGGTACCAGTCTTGTCGGGGATTGGGAACCCTTCGCGAGAATGTCCAAAGTTTCAGCGGGATTTCCAAAATGTTGAAAGGAACTCGAACCATGTCAACCTTGGTTTTGAGAATCTCTCCCGGAGTTTGAGAGATTTGGACGTGAAAGGGTACCAATCTTGTTGGGGATTGGGAACCCTTCGCGAGAATGTCCAAAGTTTCAGCGGGATTTCCAAAATGTTGAAAGGAACTCGAAACATGTCAACCTTGGTTTTGAGAATCTCTCCCGGAGTTTGAGAGATTTGGACGTAAAAGGGTACCAGTCTTGTCGGGGATCGGGAACCCTTCGCGTCAACATCCAAAGTTTCAGCGGGATTTCCAAAATGTTGAAAGGAACTCGAAACATGTCAACCTTGGTTTTGAGAATCTCTCCAGGAGTTTGAGAGATTTGGACGTGAAAGGGTACCAGTCTTGTCGGGGATTGGGAACCCTTCGCCAGAATGTCCAAAGTTTCAGCGGGATTTCCAAAATGTTGAAAGGAACTCGAAACATGTCAACCTTGGTTTTGAGAATCTCTCCCGGAGTTTGAGAGATTTGGACGTGAAAGGGTACCAATCTTGTCGGGGATTGGGAACCCTTCGCGAGAAGGTCCAAAGTTTCAGCGGGATTTCCAAAATGTTGAAAGGAACTCGAACCATGTCAACCTTGGTTTTGAGAATCTCTCCCGGAGTTTGAGAGATTTGGACGTGAAAGGGTACCAATCTTGTTGGGGATTGGGAACCCTTCGCGTGAATGTCCAAAGTTTCAGCGGGATTTCCAAAATGTTGAAAGGAACTCGAACCATGTCAACCTTGGTTTTGAGAATCTCTCCAGGAGTTTGAGAGATTTGGACGTGAAAGGGTACCAATCTTGTTGGGGATTGGGAACCCTTCGCGAGAATGTCCAAAGTTTCAGCGGGATTTCCAAAATGTTGAAAGGAACTCGAAACATGTCAACCTTGGTTTTGAGAATCTCTCCCGGAGTTTGAGAGATTTGGACGTGAAAGGGTACCAATCTTGTCGGGGATTGGGAACCCTTCGCGAGAAGGTCCAAAGTTTCAGCGGGATTTCCAAAATGTTGAAAGGAACTCGAAACATGTCAACCTTGGTTTTGAGAATCTCTCCCGGAGTTTGAGAGATTTGGACGTGAAAGGGTACCAGTCTTGTCGGGGATTGGGAACCCTTCGCGAGAATGTCCAAAGTTTCAGCGGGATTTCCAAAATGTTGAAAGGAACTCGAAACATGTCAACCTTGGTTTTGAGAATCTCTCCGGGAGTTTGAGAGATTTGGACGTGAAAGGGCACCAATCTTGTCGGGGATTGGGAACCCTTCGCGAGAATGTCCAAAGTTTCAGCGGGATTTCCAAAATGTTGAAAGGAACTCGAAACATGTCAACCTTGGTTTTGAGAATCTCTCCCGGAGTTTGAGAGATTTGGACGTGAAAGGGTACCAATCTTGTTGGGGATGTGGAACCCTTCGCGAGAATGTCCAAAGTTTCAGCGGGATTTCCAAAATGTTGAAAGGAACTCGAAACATGTTGACCTTGGTTTTGAGAATCTCTCCCGGAGTTTGAGAGATTTGGACGTGAAAGGGTACCGATCTTCTCGGGGATTGGGAACCCTTCGCGAGAATGTCCAAAGTTTCAGCGGGATTTCCAAAATGTTGAAAGGAACTCGAAACATGTCAACCTTGGTTTTGAGAATCTCTCCCGGTGTTTGAGAGATTTGGACGTGAAAGGGTACCAGTCTTGTCGGGGATTGGGAACCCATCGCGAGAATGTCCAAAGTTTCAGCGGGATTTCCAAAATGTTGAAAGGAACTCGAAACATGTCAACCTTGGTTTTGAGAATCTCTCCCGGAGTTTGAGAGATTTGGACGTGAAAGGGTACCAGTCTTGTCGGGGATTGGGAACCCTTCGCGAGAATGTCCAAAGTTTCAGCGGGATTTCCAAAATGTTGAAAGGAACTCGAAACATGTCAACCTTGGTTTTGAGAATCTCTCCCGGAGTTTGAGAGATTTGGACGTGAAAGGGTACCAGTCTTGTCGGGGATTGGGAACCCTTCGCGAGAATGTCCAAAGTTTCAGCGGGATTTCCAAAATGTTGAAAGGAACTCGAAACATGTCAACCTTGGTTTTGAGAATCTCTCCCGGACTTTGAGAGATTTGGACGTGAAAGGGTACCAATCTTGTTGGGGATTGGGAACCCTTCGCGACAATGTCCAAAGTTTCAGCGGGATTTCCAAAATGTTGAAAGGAACTCGAAACATGTCAACCTTGGTTTTGAGAATCTCTCCCGGAGTTTGAGAGATTTGGACGTAAAAGGTTACCAGTCTTGTCGGGGATCGGGAACCCTTCGCGACAATATCCAAAGTTTCAGCGGGATTTCCAAAATGTTGAAAGGAACTCGAAACATGTCAACCTTGGTTTTGAGAATCTCTCCCGGAGTTTGAGAGATTTGGACGTGAAAGGGTACCAGTCTTGTCGGGGATTGGGAACCCTTCGCGAGAAGGTCCAAAGTTTCAGCGGGATTTCCAAAATGTTGAAAGGAACTCGAACCATGTCAACCTTGGTTTTGAGAATCTCTCCCGGAGTTTGAGAGATTTGGACGTGAAAGGGTACCAGTCTTGTCGGGGATCGGGAACCCTTCGCGAGAATGTCCAAAGTTTCAGCGGGATTTCCAAAATGTTGAAAGGAACTCGAAACATGTCAACCTTGGTTTTGAGAATCTCTCCCGGAGTTTGAGAGATTCGGACGTGAAAGGGTACCAGTCTTGTCGGGGATTGGGAACCCTTCGCGAGAATGTCCAAAGTTTCAGCGGGATTTCCAAAATGTTGAAAGGAACTCGAAACATGTCAACCTTGGTTTTGAGAATCTCTCCCGGAGTTTGAGAGATTTGGACGTGAAAGGGTACCAATCTTGTCGGGGATCGGGAACCCTTCGCGACAATGTCCAAAGTTTCAGCGGGATTTCCAAAATGTTGAAAGGAACTCGAAACATGTCAACCTTGGTTTTGAGAATCTCTCCCGGAGTTTGAGAGATTTGGACGTGAAAGGGTACCAGTCTTGTCGGGGATTTGGAACCCTTCGCGAGAATGTCCAAAGTTTCAGCGGGATTTCCAAAATGTTGAAAGGAACTCGAACCATGTCAACCTTGGTTTTGAGAATCTCTCCCGGAGTTTGAGAGATTTGGACGTGAAAGGGTACCAGTCTTGTCGGGGATCGGGAACCCTTCGCGAGAATGTCCAAAGTTTCAGCGGGATTTCCAAAATGTTGAAAGGAACTCGAAACATGTCAACCTTGGTTTTGAGAATCTCTCCCGGAGTTTGAGAGATTTGGACGTGAAAGGGTACCAATCTTGTCGGGGATCGGGAACCCTTCGCGACAATGTCCAAAGTTTCAGCGGGATTTCCAAAATGTTGAAAGGAACTCGAACCATGTCAACCTTGGTTTTGAGAATCTCTCCCGGTGTTTGAGAGATTTGGACGTGAAAGGGTACCAATCTTGTTGGGGATTGGGAACCCTTCGCGAGAATGTCCAAAGTTTCAGCGGGATTTCCAAAATGTTGAAAGGAACTCGAAACATGTCAACCTTGGTTTTGAGAATCTCTCCCGGAGTTTGAGAGATTTGGACGTGAAAGGGTTCCAATCTTGTTGGGGATTGGGAACCCTTCGCGAGAATGTCCAAAGTTTCAGCGGGATTTCCAAAATGTTGAAAGGAACTCGAAACATGTCAACCTTGGTTTTGAGAATCTCTCCCGGAGTTTGAGAGATTTGGACGTGAAAGGGTACCAGTCTTGTCGGGGATTGGGAACCCTTCGCGAGAAGGTCCAAAGTTTCAGCGGGATTTCCAAAATGTTGAAAGGAACTCGAACCATGTCAACCTTGGTTTTGAGAATCTCTCCCGGAGTTTGAGAGATTTGGACGTGAAAGGGTACCAGTCTTGTCGGGGATCGGGAACCCTTCGCGAGAATGTCCAAAGTTTCAGCGGGATTTCCAAAATGTTGAAAGGAACTCGAAACATGTCAACCTTGGTTTTGAGAATCTCTCCCGGAGTTTGAGAGATTCGGACGTGAAAGGGTACCAGTCTTGTCGGGGATTGGGAACCCTTCGCGAGAATGTTCAAAGTTTCAGCGGGATTTCCAAAATGTTGAAAGGAACTCGAAACATGTCAACCTTGGTTTTGAGAATCTCTCCCGGAGTTTGAGAGATTTGGACGTGAAAGGGTACCAATCTTGTCGGGGATCGGGAACCCTTCGCGACAATGTCCAAAGTTTCAGCGGGATTTCCAAAATGTTGAAAGGAACTCGAAACATGTCAACCTTGGTTTTGAGAATCTCTCCCGGAGTTTGAGAGATTTGGACGTGAAAGGGTACCAGTCTTGTCGGGGATTTGGAACCCTTCGCGAGAATGTCCAAAGTTTCAGCGGGATTTCCAAAATGTTGAAAGGAACTCGAACCATGTCAACCTTGGTTTTGAGAATCTCTCCCGGAGTTTGAGAGATTTGGACGTGAAAGGGTACCAGTCTTGTCGGGGATCGGGAACCCTTCGCGAGAATGTCCAAAGTTTCAGCGGGATTTCCAAACTGTTGAAAGGAACTCGAAACATGTCAACCTTGGTTTTGAGAATCTCTCCCGGAGTTTGAGAGATTTGGACGTGAAAGGGTACCAATCTTGTCGGGGATCGGGAACCCTTCGCGACAATGTCCAAAGTTTCAGCGGGATTTCCAAAATGTTGAAAGGAACTCGAACCATGTCAACCTTGGTTTTGAGAATCTCTCCCGGAGTTTGAGAGATTTGGACGTGAAAGGGTACCAGTCTTGTCGGGGATCGGGAACCCTTCGCGAGAATGTCCAAAGTTTCAGCGGGATTTCCAAAATGTTGAAAGGAACTCGAAACATGTCAACCTTGGTTTTGAGAATCTCTCCCGGAGTTTGAGAGATTTGGACGTGAAAGGGTACCAGTCTTGTCGGGGATTGGGAACCCTTCGCGAGAATGTCCAAAGTTTCAGCGGGATTTCCAAAATGTTGAAAGGAACTCGAACCATGTCAACCTTGGTTTTGAGAATCTCTCCCGGAGTTTGAGAGATTTGGACGTGAAAGGGTACCAATCTTGTTGGGGATTGGGAACCCTTCGCGAGAATGTCCAAAGTTTCAGCGGGATTTCCAAAATGTTGAAAGGAACTCGAACCATGTCAACCTTGGTTTTGAGAATCTCTCCCGGAGTTTGAGAGATTTGGACGTGAAAGGGTACCAATCTTGTCGGGGATTGGGAACCCTTCGCGAGAATGTCCAAAGTTTCAGCGGGATTTCCAAACTGTTGAAAGGAACTCGAAACATGTCAACCTTGGTTTTGAGAATCTCTCCCGGAGTTTGAGAGATTTGGACGTGAAAGGGTAGCAGTCTTGTCGGGGATCGGGAACCCTTCGCGAGAATGTCCAAAGTTTCAGCGGGATTTCCAAAATGTTGAAAGGAACTCGAAACATGTCAACCTTGGTTTTGAGAATCTCTCCCGGAGTTTGAGAGATTTGGACGTGAAAGGGTACCAATCTTGTCGGGGATTGGGAACCCTTCGCGAGAAGGTCCAAAGTTTCAGCGGGATTTCCAAAATGTTGAAAGGAACTCGAACCATGTCAACCTTGGTTTTGAGAATCTCTCCCGGTGTTTGAGAGATTTGGACGTGAAAGGGTACCAATCTTGTTGGGGATTGGGAACCCTTCGCGAGAATGTCCAAAGTTTCAGCGGGATTTCCAAAATGTTGAAAGGAACTCGAAACATGTCAACCTTGGTTTTGAGAATCTCTCCCGGAGTTTGAGAGATTTGGACGTGAAAGGGTTCCAATCTTGTTGGGGATTGGGAACCCTTCGCGAGAATGTCCAAAGTTTCAGCGGGATTTCCAAAATGTTGAAAGGAACTCGAAACATGTCAACCTTGGTTTTGAGAATCTCTCCCGGAGTTTGAGAGATTTGGACGTGAAAGGGTACCAGTCTTGTCGGGGATTGGGAACCCTTCGCGAGAAGGTCCAAAGTTTCAGCGGGATTTCCAAAATGTTGAAAGGAACTCGAACCATGTCAACCTTGGTTTTGAGAATCTCTCCCGGAGTTTGAGAGATTTGGACGTGAAAGGGTACCAGTCTTGTCGGGGATCGGGAACCCTTCGCGAGAATGTCCAAAGTTTCAGCGGGATTTCCAAAATGTTGAAAGGAACTCGAAACATGTCAACCTTGGTTTTGAGAATCTCTCCCGGAGTTTGAGAGATTCGGACGTGAAAGGGTACCAGTCTTGTCGGGGATTGGGAACCCTTCGCGAGAATGTTCAAAGTTTCAGCGGGATTTCCAAAATGTTGAAAGGAACTCGAAACATGTCAACCTTGGTTTTGAGAATCTCTCCCGGAGTTTGAGAGATTTGGACGTGAAAGGGTACCAATCTTGTCGGGGATCGGGAACCCTTCGCGACAATGTCCAAAGTTTCAGCGGGATTTCCAAAATGTTGAAAGGAACTCGAAACATGTCAACCTTGGTTTTGAGAATCTCTCCCGGAGTTTGAGAGATTTGGACGTGAAAGGGTACCAGTCTTGTCGGGGATTTGGAACCCTTCGCGAGAATGTCCAAAGTTTCAGCGGGATTTCCAAAATGTTGAAAGGAACTCGAACCATGTCAACCTTGGTTTTGAGAATCTCTCCCGGAGTTTGAGAGATTTGGACGTGAAAGGGTACCAGTCTTGTCGGGGATCGGGAACCCTTCGCGAGAATGTCCAAAGTTTCAGCGGGATTTCCAAACTGTTGAAAGGAACTCGAAACATGTCAACCTTGGTTTTGAGAATCTCTCCCGGAGTTTGAGAGATTTGGACGTGAAAGGGTACCAATCTTGTCGGGGATCGGGAACCCTTCGCGACAATGTCCAAAGTTTCAGCGGGATTTCCAAAATGTTGAAAGGAACTCGAACCATGTCAACCTTGGTTTTGAGAATCTCTCCCGGAGTTTGAGAGATTTGGACGTGAAAGGGTACCAGTCTTGTCGGGGATCGGGAACCCTTCGCGAGAATGTCCAAAGTTTCAGCGGGATTTCCAAAATGTTGAAAGGAACTCGAAACATGTCAACCTTGGTTTTGAGAATCTCTCCCGGAGTTTGAGAGATTTGGACGTGAAAGGGTACCAGTCTTGTCGGGGATTGGGAACCCTTCGCGAGAATGTCCAAAGTTTCAGCGGGATTTCCAAAATGTTGAAAGGAACTCGAAACATGTCAACCTTGGTTTTGAGAATCTCTCCCGGAGTTTGAGAGATTTGGACGTGAAAGGGTACCAATCTTGTTGGGGATTGGGAACCCTTCGCGAGAATGTCCAAAGTTTCAGCGGGATTTCCAAAATGTTGAAAGGAACTCGAACCATGTCAACCTTGGTTTTGAGAATCTCTCCCGGAGTTTGAGAGATTTGGACGTGAAAGGGTACCAATCTTGTCGGGGATTGGGAACCCTTCGCGAGAATGTCCAAAGTTTCAGCGGGATTTCCAAACTGTTGAAAGGAACTCGAAACATGTCAACCTTGGTTTTGAGAATCTCTCCCGGAGTTTGAGAGATTTGGACGTGAAAGGGTACCAGTCTTGTCGGGGATCGGGAACCCTTCGCGAGAATGTCCAAAGTTTCAGCGGGATTTCCAAAATGTTGAAAGGAACTCGAAACATGTCAACCTTGGTTTTGAGAATCTCTCCCGGAGTTTGAGAGATTTGGACGTGAAAGGGTACCAATCTTGTCGGGGATTGGGAACCCTTCGCGAGAAGGTCCAAAGTTTCAGCGGGATTTCCAAAATGTTGAAAGGAACTCGAACCATGTCAACCTTGGTTTTGAGAATCTCTCCCGGAGTTTGAGAGATTTGGACGTGAAAGGGTACCAATCTTGTTGGGGATTGGGAACCCTTCGCGAGAATGTCCAAAGTTTCAGCGGGATTTCCAAAATGTTGAAAGGAACTCGAAACATGTCAACCTTGGTTTTGAGAATCTCTCCCGGAGTTTGAGAGATTTGGACGTGAAAGGGTACCAATCTTGTTGGGGATTGGGAACCCTTCGCGAGAATGTCCAAAGTTTCAGCGGGATTTCCAAAATGTTGAAAGGAACTCGAAACATGTCAACCTTGGTTTTGAGAATCTCTCCCGGAGTTTGAGAGATTTGGACGTGAAAGGGTACCAGTCTTGTCGGGGATTGGGAACCCTTCGCGAGAATGTCCAAATTTTCAGCGGGATTTCCAAAATGTTGAAAGGAACTCGAAACATGTCAACCTTGGTTTTGAGAATCTCTCCCGGAGTTTGAGAGATTTGGACGTGAAAGGGTACCAATCTTGTCGGGGATCGGGAACCCTTCGCGACAATGTCCAAAGTTTCAGCGGGATTTCCAAAATGTTGAAAGGAACTCGAACCATGTCAACCTTGGTTTTGAGAATCTCTCCGGAGTTTGAGAGATTTGGACGTGAAAGGGTACCAGTCTTGTCGGGGATCGGGAACCCTTCGCGAGAATGTCCAAAGTTTCAGCGGGATTTCCAAAATGTTGAAAGGAACTCGAAACATGTCAACCTTGGTTTTGAGAATCTCTCCCGGAGTTTGAGAGATTTGGACGTGAAAGGGTACCAATCTTGTCGGGGATTGGGAACCCTTCGCGAGAAGGTCCAAAGTTTCAGCGGGATTTCCAAAATGTTGAAAGGAACTCGAAACATGTCAACCTTGGTTTTGAGAATCTCTCCCGGAGTTTGAGAGATTTGGACGTGAAAGGGTACCAGTCTTGTCGGGGATTGGGAACCCTTTGCGAGAATGACCAAAGTTTCAGCGGGATTTCCAAACTGTTGAAAGGAACTCGAAACATGTCAACCTTGGTTTTGAGAATCTCTCCCGGAGTTTGAGAGATTTGGACGTGAAAGGGTACCAGTCTTGTCGGGGATTGGGAACCCTTCGCGAGAATGTCCAAAGTTTCAGCGGGATTTCCAAAATGTTGAAAGGAACTCGAAACATGTCAACCTTGGTTTTGAGAATCTCTCCCGGTGTTTGAGAGATTTGGACGTGAAAGGGCACCAATCTTGTCGGGGATTGGGAACCCTTCGCGAGAATGTCCAAAGTTTCAGCGGGATTTCCAAAATGTTGAAAGGAACTCGAACCATGTCAACCTTGGTTTTGAGAATCTCTCCCGGACTTTGAGAGATTTGGACGTGAAAGGGTACCAATCTTGTTGGGGATGTGGAACCCTTCGCGAGAATGTCCAAAGTTTCAGCGGGATTTCCAAAATGTTGAAAGGAACTCGAAACATGTCAACCTTGGTTTTGAGAATCTCTCCCGGTGTTTGAGAGATTTGGACGTGAAAGGGTACCAGTCTTGTCGGGGATTGGGAACGCATCGCGAGAATGTCCAAAGTTTCAGCGGGATTTCCAAAATGTTGAAAGGAACTCGAAACATGTCAACCTTGGTTTTGAGAATCTCTCCCGGAGTTTGAGAGATTTGGACGTGAAAGGGTACCAGTCTTGTCGGGGATTGGGAACCCTTCGCGAGAATGTCCAAAGTTTCAGCGGGATTTCCAAAATGTTGAAAGGAACTCGAACCATGTCAACCTTGGTTTTGAGAATCTCTCCCGGAGTTTGAGAGATTTGGACGTGAAAGGGTACCAGTCTTGTCGGGGATCGGGAACCCTTCGCGAGAATGTCCAAAGTTTCAGCGGGATTTCCAAAATGTTGAAAGGAACTCGAAACATGTCAACCTTGGTTTTGAGAATCTCTCCCGGAGTTTGAGAGATTTGGACGTGAAAGGGTACCAGTCTTGTCGGGGATTTGGAACCCTTCGCGAGAATGTCCAAAGTTTCAGCGGGATTTCCAAAATGTTGAAAGGAACTCGAACCATGTCAACCTTGGTTTTGAGAATCTCTCCCGGAGTTTGAGAGATTTGGACGTGAAAGGGTACCAGTCTTGTCGGGGATCGGGAACCCTTCGCGAGAATGTCCAAAGTTTCAGCGGGATTTCCAAAATGTTGAAAGGAACTCGAACCATGTCAACCTTGGTTTTGAGAATCTCTCCCGGAGTTTGAGAGATTTGGACGTGAAAGGGTACCAGTCTTGTCGGGGATCGGGAACCCTTCGCGAGAATGTCCAAAGTTTCAGCGGGATTTCCAAAATGTTGAAAGGAACTCGAAACATGTCAACCTTGGTTTTGAGAATCTCTCCCGGAGTTTGAGAGATTTGGACGTGAAAGGGTACCAGTCTTGTCGGGGATTGGGAACCCTTCGCGAGAATGTCCAAAGTTTCAGCGGGATTTCCAAAATGTTGAAAGGAACTCGAACCATGTCAACCTTGGTTTTGAGAATCTCTCCCGGAGTTTGAGAGATTTGGACGTGAAAGGGTACCAATCTTGTTGGGGATTGGGAACCCTTCGCGAGAATGTCCAAAGTTTCAGCGGGATTTCCAAAATGTTGAAAGGAACTCGAACCATGTCAACCTTGGTTTTGAGAATCTCTCCCGGAGTTTGAGAGATTTGGACGTGAAAGGGTACCAATCTTGTTGGGGATTGGGAACCCTTCGCGAGAATGTCCAAAGTTTCAGCGGGATTTCCAAACTGTTGAAAGGAACTCGAAACATGTCAACCTTGGTTTTGAGAATCTCTCCCGGAGTTTGAGAGATTTGGACGTGAAAGGGTACCAGTCTTGTCGGGGATCGGGAACCCTTCGCGAGAATGTCCAAAGTTTCAGCGGGATTTCCAAAATGTTGAAAGGAACTCGAAACATGTCAACCTTGGTTTTGAGAATCTCTCCCGGAGTTTGAGAGATTTGGACGTGAAAGGGTACCAATCTTGTCGGGGATTGGGAACCCTTCGCGAGAAGGTCCAAAGTTTCAGCGGGATTTCCAAAATGTTGAAAGGAACTCGAACCATGTCAACCTTGGTTTTGAGAATCTCTCCCGGAGTTTGAGAGATTTGGACGTGAAAGGGTACCAATCTTGTTGGGGATTGGGAACCCTTCGCGAGAATGTCCAAAGTTTCAGCGGGATTTCCAAAATGTTGAAAGGAACTCGAAACATGTCAACCTTGGTTTTGAGAATCTCTCCCGGAGTTTGAGAGATTTGGACGTGAAAGGGTTCCAATCTTGTTGGGGATTGGGAACCCTTCGCGAGAATGTCCAAAGTTTCAGCGGGATTTCCAAAATGTTGAAAGGAACTCGAAACATGTCAACCTTGGTTTTGAGAATCTCTCCCGGAGTTTGAGAGATTTGGACGTGAAAGGGTACCAGTCTTGTCGGGGATTGGGAACCCTTCGCGAGAATGTCCAAAGTTTCAGCGGGATTTCCAAAATGTTGAAAGGAACTCGAACCATGTCAACCTTGGTTTTGAGAATCTCTCCCGGAGTTTGAGAGATTTGGACGTGAAAGGGTACCAGTCTTGTCGGGGATCGGGAACCCTTCGCGAGAATGTCCAAAGTTTCAGCGGGATTTCCAAAATGTTGAAAGGAACTCGAAACATGTCAACCTTGGTTTTGAGAATCTCTCCCGGAGTTTGAGAGATTCGGACGTGAAAGGGTACCAGTCTTGTCGGGGATTGGGAACCCTTCGCGAGAATGTTCAAAGTTTCAGCGGGATTTCCAAAATGTTGAAAGGAACTCGAAACATGTCAACCTTGGTTTTGAGAATCTCTCCCGGAGTTTGAGAGATTTGGACGTGAAAGGGTACCAATCTTGTCGGGGATCGGGAACCCTTCGCGACAATGTCCAAAGTTTCAGCGGGATTTCCAAAATGTTGAAAGGAACTCGAAACATGTCAACCTTGGTTTTGAGAATCTCTCCCGGAGTTTGAGAGATTTGGACGTGAAAGGGTACCAGTCTTGTCGGGGATTTGGAACCCTTCGCGAGAATGTCCAAAGTTTCAGCGGGATTTCCAAAATGTTGAAAGGAACTCGAACCATGTCAACCTTGGTTTTGAGAATCTCTCCCGGAGTTTGAGAGATTTGGACGTGAAAGGGTACCAGTCTTGTCGGGGATTGGGAACCCTTCGCGAGAATGTCCAAAGTTTCAGCGGGATTTCCAAAATGTTGAAAGGAACTCGAAACATGTCAACCTTGGTTTTGAGAATCTCTCCCGGAGTTTGAGAGATTTGGACGTGAAAGGGTACCAATCTTGTCGGGGATCGGGAACCCTTCGCGACAATGTCCAAAGTTTCAGCGGGATTTCCAAAATGTTGAAAGGAACTCGAACCATGTCAACCTTGGTTTTGAGAATCTCTCCCGGAGTTTGAGAGATTTGGACGTGAAAGGGTACCAGTCTTGTCGGGGATCGGGAACCCTTCGCGAGAATGTCCAAAGTTTCAGCGGGATTTCCAAAATGTTGAAAGGAACTCGAAACATGTCAACCTTGGTTTTGAGAATCTCTCCCGGAGTTTGAGAGATTTGGACGTGAAAGGGTACCAGTCTTGTCGGGGATTGGGAACCCTTCGCGAGAATGTCCAAAGTTTCAGCGGGATTTCCAAAATGTTGAAAGGAACTCGAACCATGTCAACCTTGGTTTTGAGAATCTCTCCCGGAGTTTGAGAGATTTGGACGTGAAAGGGTACCAATCTTGTTGGGGATTGGGAACCCTTCGCGAGAATGTCCAAAGTTTCAGCGGGATTTCCAAAATGTTGAAAGGAACTCGAACCATGTCAACCTTGGTTTTGAGAATCTCTCCCAGAGTTTGAGAGATTTGGACGTGAAAGGGTACCAATCTTGTCGGGGATTGGGAACCCTTCGCGAGAATGTCCAAAGTTTCAGCGGGATTTCCAAACTGTTGAAAGGAACTCGAAACATGTCAACCTTGGTTTTGAGAATCTCTCCCGGAGTTTGAGAGATTTGGACGTGAAAGGGTACCAGTCTTGTCGGGGATCGGGAACCCTTCGCGAGAATGTCCAAAGTTTCAGCGGGATTTCCAAAATGTTGAAAGGAACTCGAAACATGTCAACCTTGGTTTTGAGAATCTCTCCCGGAGTTTGAGAGATTTGGACGTGAAAGGGTACCAATCTTGTCGGGGATTGGGAACCCTTCGCGAGAAGGTCCAAAGTTTCAGCGGGATTTCCAAAATGTTGAAAGGAACTCGAACCATGTCAACCTTGGTTTTGAGAATCTCTCCCGGAGTTTGAGAGATTTGGACGTGAAAGGGTACCAATCTTGTTGGGGATTGGGAACCCTTCGCGAGAATGTCCAAAGTTTCAGCGGGATTTCCAAAATGTTGAAAGGAACTCGAAACATGTCAACCTTGGTTTTGAGAATCTCTCCCGGAGTTTGAGAGATTTGGACGTGAAAGGGTACCAATCTTGTTGGGGATTGGGAACCCTTCGCGAGAATGTCCAAAGTTTCAGCGGGATTTCCAAAATGTTGAAAGGAACTCGAACCATGTCAACCTTGGTTTTGAGAATCTCTCCCGGACTTTGAGAGATTTGGACGTGAAAGGGTACCAATCTTGTTGGGGATGTGGAACCCTTCGCGAGAATGTCCAAAGTTTCAGCGGGATTTCCAAAATGTTGAAAGGAACTCGAAACTTGTCAACCTTGGTTTTGAGAATCTCTCCCGGTGTTTGAGAGATTTGGACGTGAAAGGGTACCAGTCTTGTCGGGGATTGGGAACGCATCGCGAGAATGTCCAAAGTTTCAGCGGGATTTCCAAAATGTTGAAAGGAACTCGAAACATGTCAACCTTGGTTTTGAGAATCTCTCCCGGAGTTTGAGAGATTTGGACGTGAAAGGGTACCAGTCTTGTCGGGGATTGGGAACCCTTCGCGAGAATGTCCAAAGTTTCAGCGGGATTTCCAAAATGTTGAAAGGAACTCGAACCATGTCAACCTTGGTTTTGAGAATCTCTCCCGGAGTTTGAGAGATTTGGACGTGAAAGGGTACCAGTCTTGTCGGGGATCGGGAACCCTTCGCGAGAATGTCCAAAGTTTCAGCGGGATTTCCAAAATGTTGAAAGGAACTCGAAACATGTCAACCTTGGTTTTGAGAATCTCTCCCGGAGTTTGAGAGATTTGGACGTGAAAGGGTACCAGTCTTGTCGGGGATTGGGAACCCTTCGCGAGAATGTCCAAAGTTTCAGCGGGATTTCCAAAATGTTGAAAGGAACTCGAAACATGTCAACCTTGGTTTTGAGAATCTCTCCCGGACTTTGAGAGATTTGGACGTGAAAGGGTACCAATCTTGTTGGGGATTGGGAACCCTTCGCGAGAATGTCCAAAGTTTCAGCGGGATTTCCAAAATGTTGAAAGGAACTCGAAACATGTCAACCTTGGTTTTGAGAATCTCTCCCGGAGTTTGAGAGATTTGGACGTGAAAGGGTACCAGTCTTGTCGGGGATTGGGAACCCTTCGCGAGAATGTCCAAAGTTTCAGCGGGATTTCCAAAATGTTGAAAGGAACTCGAAACATGTCAACCTTGGTTTTGAGAATCTCTCCCGGACTTTGAGAGATTTGGACGTGAAAGGGTACCAATCTTGTTGGGGATTGGGAACCCTTCGCGAGAATGTCCAAAGTTTCAGCGGGATTTCCAAAATGTTGAAAGGAACTCGAAACATGTCAACCTTGGTTTTGAGAATCTCTCCCGGAGTTTGAGAGATTTGGACGTGAAAGGGTACCAGTCTTGTCGGGGATTGGGAACCCTTCGCGAGAATGTCCAAAGTTTCAGCGGGATTTCCAAAATGTTGAAAGGAACTCGAAACATGTCAACCTTGGTTTTGAGAATCTCTCCCGGAGTTTGAGAGATTTGGACGTGAAAGGGTACCAGTCTTGTCGGGGATTGGGAACCCTTCGCGAGAATGTCCAAAGTTTCAGCGGGATTTCCAAAATGTTGAAAGGAACTCGAAACATGTCAACCTTGGTTTTGAGAATCTCTCCCGGAGTTTGAGAGATTTGGACGTGAAAGGGTACCAATCTTGTTGGGGATTGGGAACCCTTCGCGAGAATGTCCAAAGTTTCAGCGGGATTTCCAAAATGTTGAAAGGAACTCGAACCATGTCAACCTTGGTTTTGAGAATCTCTCCCGGAGTTTGAGAGATTTGGACGTAAAAGGGTACCAGTCTTGTCGGGGATCGGGAACCCTTCGCGACAATATCCAAAGTTTCAGCGGGATTTCCAAAATGTTGAAAGGAACTCGAAACATGTCAACCTTGGTTTTGAGAATCTCTCCCGGAGTTTGAGAGATTTGGACGTGAAAGGGTACCAGTCTTGTCGGGGATTGGGAACCCTTCGCGAGAATGTCCAAAGTTTCAGCGGGATTTCCAAAATGTTGAAAGGAACTCGAACCATGTCAACCTTGGTTTTGAGAATCTCTCCCGGAGTTTGAGAGATTTGGACGTGAAAGGGTACCAGTCTTGTCGGGGATCGGGAACCCTTCGCGAGAATGTCCAAAGTTTCAGCGGGATTTCCAAAATGTTGAAAGGAACTCGAAACATGTCAACCTTGGTTTTGAGAATCTCTCCCGGAGTTTGAGAGATTTGGACGTGAAAGGGTACCAGTCTTGTCGGGGATTGGGAACCCTTCGCGAGAATGTCCAAAGTTTCAGCGGGATTTCCAAAATGTTGAAAGGAACTCGAAACATGTCAACCTTGGTTTTGAGAATCTCTCCCGGAGTTTGAGAGATTTGGACGTGAAAGGGTACCAGTCTTGTCGGGAATTGGGAACCCTTCGCGAGAATGTCCAAATTTTCAGCGGGATTTCCAAAATGTTGAAAGGAACTCGAAACATGTCAACCTTGGTTTTGAGAATCTCTCCCGGAGTTTGAGAGATTTGGACGTGAAAGGGTACCAATCTTGTCGGGGATCGGGAACCCTTCGCGACAATGTCCAAAGTTTCAGCGGGATTTCCAAAATGTTGAAAGGAACTCGAAACATGTCAACCTTGGTTTTGAGAATCTCTCCCGGAGTTTGAGAGATTTGGACGTGAAAGGGTACCAGTCTTGTCGGGGATTTGGAACCCTTCGCGAGAATGTCCAAAGTTTCAGCGGGATTTCCAAAATGTTGAAAGGAACTCGAACCATGTCAACCTTGGTTTTGAGAATCTCTCCCGGAGTTTGAGAGATTTGGACGTGAAAGGGTACCAGTCTTGTCGGGGATCGGGAACCCTTCGCGAGAATGTCCAAAGTTTCAGCGGGATTTCCAAAATGTTGAAAGGAACTCGAAACATGTCAACCTTGGTTTTGAGAATCTCTCCCGGAGTTTGAGAGATTTGGACGTGAAAGGGTACCAATCTTGTCGGGGATCGGGAACCCTTCGCGACAATGTCCAAAGTTTCAGCGGGATTTCCAAAATGTTGAAAGGAACTCGAACCATGTCAACCTTGGTTTTGAGAATCTCTCCCGGAGTTTGAGAGATTTGGACGTGAAAGGGTACCAGTCTTGTCGGGGATCGGGAACCCTTCGCGAGAATGTCCAAAGTTTCAGCGGGATTTCCAAAATGTTGAAAGGAACTCGAAACATGTCAACCTTGGTTTTGAGAATCTCTCCCGGAGTTTGAGAGATTTGGACGTGAAAGGGTACCAGTCTTGTCGGGGATTGGGAACCCTTCGCGAGAATGTCCAAAGTTTCAGCGGGATTTCCAAAATGTTGAAAGGAACTCGAAACATGTCAACCTTGGTTTTGAGAATCTCTCCCGGAGTTTGAGAGATTTGGACGTGAAAGGGTACCAATCTTGTTGGGGATTGGGAACCCTTCGCGAGAATGTCCAAAGTTTCAGCGGGATTTCCAAAATGTTGAAAGGAACTCGAACCATGTCAACCTTGGTTTTGAGAATCTCTCCCGGAGTTTGAGAGATTTGGACGTGAAAGGGTACCAATCTTGTCGGGGATTGGGAACCCTTCGCGAGAATGTCCAAAGTTTCAGCGGGATTTCCAAACTGTTGAAAGGAACTCGAAACATGTCAACCTTGGTTTTGAGAATCTCTCCGGGAGTTTGAGAGATTTGGACGTGAAAGGGTACCAGTCTTGTCGGGGATCGGGAACCCTTCGCGAGAATGTCCAAAGTTTCAGCGGGATTTCCAAAATGTTGAAAGGAACTCGAAACATGTCAACCTTGGTTTTGAGAATCTCTCCCGGAGTTTGAGAGATTTGGACGTGAAAGGGTACCAATCTTGTCGGGGATTGGGAACCCTTCGCGAGAAGGTCCAAAGTTTCAGCGGGATTTCCAAAATGTTGAAAGGAACTCGAACCATGTCAACCTTGGTTTTGAGAATCTCTCCCGGAGTTTGAGAGATTTGGACGTGAAAGGGTACCAATCTTGTTGGGGATTGGGAACCCTTCGCGAGAATGTCCAAAGTTTCAGCGGGATTTCCAAAATGTTGAAAGGAACTCGAACCATGTCAACCTTGGTTTTGAGAATCTCTCCCGGAGTTTGAGAGATTTGGACGTGAAAGGGTACCAATCTTGTTGGGGATTGGGAACCCTTCGCGAGAATGTCCAAAGTTTCAGCGGGATTTCCAAAATGTTGAAAGGAACTCGAAACATGTCAACCTTGGTTTTGAGAATCTCTCCCGGAGTTTGAGAGATTTGGACGTGAAAGGGTACCAGTCTTGTCGGGGATTGGGAACCGTTCGCGAGAATGTCCAAATTTTCAGCGGGATTTCCAAAATGTTGAAAGGAACTCGAAACATGTCAACCTTGGTTTTGAGAATCTCTCCCGGAGTTTGAGAGATTTGGACGTGAAAGGGTACCAATCTTGTCGGGGATTGGGAACCCTTCGCGAGAATGTCCAAAGTTTCAGCGGGATTTCCAAAATGTTGAAAGGAACTCGAACCATGTCAACCTTGGTTTTGAGAATCTCTCCCGGAGTTTGAGAGATTTGGACGTGAAAGGGTACCAGCCTTGTCGGGGATTTGGAACCCTTCGCGAGAATGTCCAAAGTTTCAGCGGGATTTCCAAAATGTTGAAAGGAACTCGAAACATGTCATCCTTGGTTTTGAGAATCTCTCCCGGAGTTTGAGAGATTTGGACGTGAAAGGGTACCAATCTTGTCGGGGATTGGGAACCCTTCGCGAGAATGTCCAAAGTTTCAGCGGGATTTCCAAAATGTTGAAAGGAACTCGAAACATGTCAACCTTGGTTTTGAGAATCTCTCCCGGAGTTTGAGAGATTTGGACGTGAAAGGGTACCAGTCTTGTCGGGGATTGGGAACCCTTCGCGAGAATGACCAAAGTTTCAGCGGGATTTCCAAACTGTTGAAAGGAACTCGAAACATGTCAACCTTGGTTTTGAGAATCTCTCCCGGACTTTGAGAGATTTGGACGTGAAAGGGTACCAGTCTTGTCGGGGATTGGGAACCCTTCGCGAGAATGTCCAAAGTTTCAGCGGGATTTCCAAAATGTTGAAAGGAACTCGAAACATGTCAACCTTGGTTTTGAGAATCTCTCCCGGAGTTTGAGAGATTTGGACGTGAAAGGGCACCAATCTTGTCGGGGATTGGGAACCCTTCGCGAGAATGTCCAAAGTTTCAGCGGGATTTCCAAAATGTTGAAAGGAACTCGAAACATGTCAACCTTGGTTTTGAGAATCTCTCCCGGAGTTTGAGAGATTTGGACGTGAAAGGGTACCAATCTTGTTGGGGATGTGGAACCCTTCGCGAGAATGTCCAAAGTTTCAGCGGGATTTCCAAAATGTTGAAAGGAACTCGAAACATGTCAACCTTGGTTTTGAGAATCTCTCCCGGTGTTTGAGAGATTTGGACGTGAAAGGGTACCAGTCTTGTCGGGGATTGGGAACGCATCGCGAGAATGTCCAAAGTTTCAGCGGGATTTCCAAAATGTTGAAAGGAACTCGAAACATGTCAACCTTGGTTTTGAGAATCTCTCCCGGAGTTTGAGAGATTTGGACGTGAAAGGGTACCAGTCTTGTCGGGGATTGGGAACCCTTCGCGAGAATGTCCAAAGTTTCAGCGGGATTTCCAAAATGTTGAAAGGAACTCGAACCATGTCAACCTTGGTTTTGAGAATCTCTCCCGGACTTTGAGAGATTTGGACGTGAAAGGGTACCAGTCTTGTCGGGGATCGGGAACCCTTCGCGAGAATGTCCAAAGTTTCAGCGGGATTTCCAAAATGTTGAAAGGAACTCGAAACATGTCAACCTTGGTTTTGAGAATCTCTCCCGGAGTTTGAGAGATTTGGACGTGAAAGGGTACCAGTCTTGTCGGGGATTGGGAACCCTTCGCGAGAATGTCCAAAGTTTCAGCGGGATTTCCAAAATGTTGAAAGGAACTCGAAACATGTCAACCTTGGTTTTGAGAATCTCTCCCGGACTTTGAGAGATTTGGACGTGAAAGGGTACCAATCTTGTTGGGGATTGGGAACCCTTCGCGAGAATGTCCAAAGTTTCAGCGGGATTTCCAAAATGTTGAAAGGAACTCGAAACATGTCAACCTTGGTTTTGAGAATCTCTCCCGGAGTTTGAGAGATTTGGACGTGAAAGGGTACCAGTCTTGTCGGGGATTGGGAACCCTTCGCGAGAATGTCCAAAGTTTCAGCGGGATTTCCAAAATGTTGAAAGGAACTCGAAACATGTCAACCTTGGTTTTGAGAATCTCTCCCGGAGTTTGAGAGATTTGGACGTGAAAGGGTACCAGTCTTGTCGGGGATTGGGAACCCTTCGCGAGAATGTCCAAAGTTTCAGCGGGATTTCCAAAATGTTGAAAGGAACTCGAAACATGTCAACCTTGGTTTTGAGAATCTCTCCCGGAGTTTGAGAGATTTGGACGTGAAAGGGTACCAATCTTGTCGGGGATTGGGAACCCTTCGCGAGAATGTCCAAAGTTTCAGCGGGATTTCCAAAATGTTGAAAGGAACTCGAAACATGTCAACCTTGGTTTTGAGAATCTCTCCCGGAGTTTGAGAGATTTGGACGTAAAAGGGTACCAGTCTTGTCGGGGATCGGGAACCCTTCGCGACAATATCCAAAGTTTCAGCGGGATTTCCAAAATGTTGAAAGGAACTCGAAACATGTCAACCTTGGTTTTGAGAATCTCTCCCGGAGTTTGAGAGATTTGGACGTGAAAGGGTACCAGTCTTGTCGGGGATTGGGAACCCTTCGCGAGAATGTCCAAAGTTTCAGCGGGATTTCCAAAATGTTGAAAGGAACTCGAACCATGTCAACCTTGGTTTTGAGAATCTCTCCCGGAGTTTGAGAGATTTGGACGTGAAAGGGTACCAGTCTTGTCGGGGATCGGGAACCCTTCGCGAGAATGTCCAAAGTTTCAGCGGGATTTCCAAAATGTTGAAAGGAACTCGAACCATGTCAACCTTGGTTTTGAGAATCTCTCCCGGAGTTTGAGAGATTTGGACGTGAAAGGGTACCAATCTTGTCGGGGATTGGGAACCCTTCGCGAGAAGGTCCAAAGTTTCAGCGGGATTTCCAAACTGTTGAAAGGAACTCGAACCATGTCAACCTTGGTTTTGAGAATCTCTCCCGGAGTTTGAGAGATTTGGACGTGAAAGGGTACCAATCTTGTTGGGGATTGGGAACCCTTCGCGAGAATGTCCAAAGTTTCAGCGGGATTTCCAAAATGTTGAAAGGAACTCGAAACATGTCAACCTTGGTTTTGAGAATCTCTCCCGGAGTTTGAGAGATTTGGACGTGAAAGGGTACCAATCTTGTTGGGGATTGGGAACCCTTCGCGAGAATGTCCAAAGTTTCAGCGGGATTTCCAAAATGTTGAAAGGAACTCGTAACATGTCAACCTTGGTTTTGAGAATCTCTCCCGGAGTTTGAGAGATTTGGACGTGAAAGGGTACCAGTCTTGTCGGGGATTGGGAACCCTTCGCGAGAATGTCCAAATTTTCAGCGGGATTTCCAAAATGTTGAAAGGAACTCGAAACATGTCAACCTTGGTTTTGAGAATCTCTCCCGGAGTTTGAGAGATTTGGACGTGAAAGGGTACCAATCTTGTCGGGGATCGGGAACCCTTCGCGACAATGTCCAAAGTTTCAGCGGGATTTCCAAAATGTTGAAAGGAAGTCGAACCATGTCAACCTTGGTTTTGAGAATCTCTCCCGGAGTTTGAGAGATTTGGACGTGAAAGGGTACCAGTCTTGTCGGGGATCGGGAACCCTTCGCGAGAATGTCCAAAGTTTCAGCGGGATTTCCAAAATGTTGAAAGGAACTCGAAACATGTCAACCTTGGTTTTGAGAATCTCTCCCGGAGTTTGAGAGATTTGGACGTGAAAGGGTACCAATCTTGTCGGGGATTGGGAACCCTTCGCGAGAAGGTCCAAAGTTTCAGCGGGATTTCCAAAATGTTGAAAGGAACTCGAAACATGTCAACCTTGGTTTTGAGAATCTCTCCCGGAGTTTGAGAGATTTGGACGTGAAAGGGTACCAATCTTGTCGGGGATTGGGAACCCTTCGCGAGAATGTCCAAAGTTTCAGCGGGATTTCCAAAATGTTGAAAGGAACTCGAACCATGTCAACCTTGGTTTTGAGAATCTCTCCCGGAGTTTGAGAGATTTGGACGTGAAAGGGTACCAGTCTTGTCGGGGATTGGGAACCCTTCGCGAGAATGACCAAAGTTTCAGCGGGATTTCCAAACTGTTGAAAGGAACTCGAAACATGTCAACCTTGGTTTTGAGAATCTCTCCCGGAGTTTGAGAGATTTGGACGTGAAAGGGTACCAGTCTTGTCGGGGATTGGGAACCTTTCGCGAGAATGTCCAAAGTTTCAGCGGGATTTCCAAAATGTTGAAAGGAACTCGAAACATGTCAACCTTGGTTTTGAGAATCTCTCCCGGAGTTTGAGAGATTTGGACGTGAAAGGGCACCAATCTTGTCGGGGATTGGGAACCCTTCGCGAGAATGTCCAAAGTTTCAGCGGGATTTCCAAAATGTTGAAAGGAACTCGAAACATGTCAACCTTGGTTTTGAGAATCTCTCCCGGAGTTTGAGAGATTTGGACGTGAAAGGGTACCAATCTTGTTGGGGATGTGGAACCCTTCGCGAGAATGTCCAAAGTTTCAGCGGGATTTCCAAAATGTTGAAAGGAACTCGAAACATGTTGACCTTGGTTTTGAGAATCTCTCCCGGAGTTTGAGAGATTTGGACGTGAAAGGGTACCGATCTTCTCGGGGATTGGGAACCCTTCGCGAGAATGTCCAAAGTTTCAGCGGGATTTCCAAAATGTTGAAAGGAACTCGAAACATGTCAACCTTGGTTTTGAGAATCTCTCCCGGTGTTTGAGAGATTTGGACGTGAAAGGGTACCAGTCTTGTCGGGGATTGGGAACCCATCGCGAGAATGTCCAAAGTTTCAGCGGGATTTCCAAAATGTTGAAAGGAACTCGAAACATGTCAACCTTGGTTTTGAGAATCTCTCCCGGAGTTTGAGAGATTTGGACGTGAAAGGGTACCAGTCTTGTCGGGGATTGGGAACCCTTCGCGACAATGTCCAAAGTTTCAGCGGGATTTCCAAAATGTTGAAAGGAACTCGAAACATGTCAACCTTGGTTTTGAGAATCTCTCCCGGACTTTGAGAGATTTGGACGTGAAAGGGTACCAATCTTGTTGGGGATTGGGAACCCTTCGCGACAATGTCCAAAGTTTCAGCGGGATTTCCAAAATGTTGAAAGGAACTCGAACCATGTCAACCTTGGTTTTGAGAATCTCTCCCGGAGTTTGAGAGATTTGGACGTAAAAGGGTACCAGTCTTGTCGGGGATCGGGAACCCTTCGAGACAATATCCAAAGTTTCAGCGGGATTTCCAAAATGTTGAAAGGAACTCGAACCATGTCAACCTTGGTTTTGAGAATCTCTCCCGGAGTTTGAGAGATTTGGACGTGAAAGGGTACCAGTCTTGTCGGGGATCGGGAACCCTTCGCGAGAATGTCCAAAGTTTCAGCGGGATTTCCAAAATGTTGAAAGGAACTCGAAACATGTCAACCTTGGTTTTGAGAATCTCTCCCGGAGTTTGAGAGATTTGGACGTGAAAGGGTACCAATCTTGTCGGGGATTGGGAACCCTTCGCGAGAAGGTCCAAAGTTTCAGCGGGATTTCCAAAATGTTGAAAGGAACTCGAAACATGTCAACCTTGGTTTTGAGAATCTCTCCCGGAGTTTGAGAGATTTGGACGTGAAAGGGTACCAATCTTGTCGGGGATTGGGAACCCTTCGCGAGAATGTCCAAAGTTTCAGCGGGATTTCCAAAATGTTGAAAGGAACTCGAAACATGTCAACCTTGGTTTTGAGAATCTCTCCCGGAGTTTGAGAGATTTGGACGTGAAAGGGTACCAGTCTTGTCGGGGATTGGGAACCCTTCGCGAGAATGACCAAAGTTTCAGCGGGATTTCCAAACTGTTGAAAGGAACTCGAAACATGTCAACCTTGGTTTTGAGAATCTCTCCCGGAGTTTGAGAGATTTGGACGTGAAAGGGTACCAGTCTTGTCGGGGATTGGGAACCTTTCGCGAGAATGTCCAAAGTTTCAGCGGGATTTCCAAAATGTTGAAAGGAACTCGAAACATGTCAACCTTGGTTTTGAGAATCTCTCCCGGAGTTTGAGAGATTTGGACGTGAAAGGGCACCAATCTTGTCGGGGATTGGGAACCCTTCGCGAGAATGTCCAAAGTTTCAGCGGGATTTCCAAAATGTTGAAAGGAACTCGAAACATGTCAACCTTGGTTTTGAGAATCTCTCCCGGAGTTTGAGAGATTTGGACGTGAAAGGGTACCAATCTTGTTGGGGATGTGGAACCCTTCGCGAGAATGTCCAAAGTTTCAGCGGGATTTCCAAAATGTTGAAAGGAACTCGAAACATGTTGACCTTGGTTTTGAGAATCTCTCCCGGAGTTTGAGAGATTTGGACGTGAAAGGGTACCGATCTTCTCGGGGATTGGGAACCCTTCGCGAGAATGTCCAAAGTTTCAGCGGGATTTCCAAAATGTTGAAAGGAACTCGAAACATGTCAACCTTGGTTTTGAGAATCTCTCCCGGTGTTTGAGAGATTTGGACGTGAAAGGGTACCAGTCTTGTCGGGGATTGGGAACCCATCGCGAGAATGTCCAAAGTTTCAGCGGGATTTCCAAAATGTTGAAAGGAACTCGAAACATGTCAACCTTGGTTTTGAGAATCTCTCCCGGAGTTTGAGAGATTTGGACGTGAAAGGGTACCAGTCTTGTCGGGGATTGGGAACCCTTCGCGACAATGTCCAAAGTTTCAGCGGGATTTCCAAAATGTTGAAAGGAACTCGAAACATGTCAACCTTGGTTTTGAGAATCTCTCCCGGAGTTTGAGAGATTTGGACGTGAAAGGGTACCAGTCTTGTCGGGGATTGGGAACCCTTCGCGACAATGTCCAAAGTTTCAGCGGGATTTCCAAAATGTTGAAAGGAACTCGAAACATGTCAACCTTGGTTTTGAGAATCTCTCCCGGAGTTTGAGAGATTTGGACGTGAAAGGGCACCAATCTTGTCGGGGATTGGGAACCCTTCGCGAGAATGTCCAAAGTTTCAGCGGGATTTCCAAAATGTTGAAAGGAACTCGAAACATGTCAACCTTGGTTTTGAGAATCTCTCCCGGAGTTTGAGAGATTTGGACGTGAAAGGGTACCAGTCTTGTCGGGGATTGGGAACCCTTCGCGAGAATGACCAAAGTTTCAGCGGGATTTCCAAACTGTTGAAAGGAACTCGAAACATGTCAACCTTGGTTTTGAGAATCTCTCCCGGAGTTTGAGAGATTTGGACGTGAAAGGGTACCAGTCTTGTCGGGGATTGGGAACCTTTCGCGAGAATGTCCAAAGTTTCAGCGGGATTTCCAAAATGTTGAAAGGAACTCGAAACATGTCAACCTTGGTTTTGAGAATCTCTCCCGGAGTTTGAGAGATTTGGACGTGAAAGGGCACCAATCTTGTCGGGGATTGGGAACCCTTCGCGAGAATGTCCAAAGTTTCAGCGGGATTTCCAAAATGTTGAAAGGAACTCGAAACATGTCAACCTTGGTTTTGAGAATCTCTCCCGGAGTTTGAGAGATTTGGACGTGAAAGGGTACCAATCTTGTTGGGGATGTGGAACCCTTCGCGAGAATGTCCAAAGTTTCAGCGGGATTTCCAAAATGTTGAAAGGAACTCGAAACATGTTGACCTTGGTTTTGAGAATCTCTCCCGGAGTTTGAGAGATTTGGACGTGAAAGGGTACCGATCTTCTCGGGGATTGGGAACCCTTCGCGAGAATGTCCAAAGTTTCAGCGGGATTTCCAAAATGTTGAAAGGAACTCGAAACATGTCAACCTTGGTTTTGAGAATCTCTCCCGGTGTTTGAGAGATTTGGACGTGAAAGGGTACCAGTCTTGTCGGGGATTGGGAACCCATCGCGAGAATGTCCAAAGTTTCAGCGGGATTTCCAAAATGTTGAAAGGAACTCGAAACATGTCAACCTTGGTTTTGAGAATCTCTCCCGGAGTTTGAGAGATTTGGACGTGAAAGGGTACCAGTCTTGTCGGGGATTGGGAACCCTTCGCGACAATGTCCAAAGTTTCAGCGGGATTTCCAAAATGTTGAAAGGAACTCGAAACATGTCAACCTTGGTTTTGAGAATCTCTCCCGGACTTTGAGAGATTTGGACGTGAAAGGGTACCAATCTTGTTGGGGATTGGGAACCCTTCGCGACAATGTCCAAAGTTTCAGCGGGATTTCCAAAATGTTGAAAGGAACTCGAACCATGTCAACCTTGGTTTTGAGAATCTCTCCCGGAGTTTGAGAGATTTGGACGTAAAAGGGTACCAGTCTTGTCGGGGATCGGGAACCCTTCGAGACAATATCCAAAGTTTCAGCGGGATTTCCAAAATGTTGAAAGGAACTCGAACCATGTCAACCTTGGTTTTGAGAATCTCTCCCGGAGTTTGAGAGATTTGGACGTGAAAGGGTACCAATCTTGTCGGGGATTGGGAACCCTTCGCGAGAATGTCCAAAGTTTCAGCGGGATTTCCAAAATGTTGAAAGGAACTCGAAACATGTCAACCTTGGTTTTGAGAATCTCTCCCGGAGTTTGAGAGATTTGGACGTGAAAGGGTACCAATCTTGTCGGGGATTGGGAACCCTTCGCGAGAAGGTCCAAAGTTTCAGCGGGATTTCCAAAATGTTGAAAGGAACTCGAAACATGTCAACCTTGGTTTTGAGAATCTCTCCCGGAGTTTGAGAGATTTGGACGTGAAAGGGTACCAATCTTGTCGGGGATTGGGAACCCTTCGCGAGAATGTCCAAAGTTTCAGCGGGATTTCCAAAATGTTGAAAGGAACTCGAAACATGTCAACCTTGGTTTTGAGAATCTCTCCCGGAGTTTGAGAGATTTGGACGTGAAAGGGTACCAGTCTTGTCGGGGATTGGGAACCCTTCGCGAGAATGACCAAAGTTTCAGCGGGATTTCCAAACTGTTGAAAGGAACTCGAAACATGTCAACCTTGGTTTTGAGAATCTCTCCCGGAGTTTGAGAGATTTGGACGTGAAAGGGTACCAGTCTTGTCGGGGATTGGGAACCTTTCGCGAGAATGTCCAAAGTTTCAGCGGGATTTCCAAAATGTTGAAAGGAACTCGAAACATGTCAACCTTGGTTTTGAGAATCTCTCCCGGAGTTTGAGAGATTTGGACGTGAAAGGGCACCAATCTTGTCGGGGATTGGGAACCCTTCGCGAGAATGTCCAAAGTTTCAGCGGGATTTCCAAAATGTTGAAAGGAACTCGAAACATGTCAACCTTGGTTTTGAGAATCTCTCCCGGAGTTTGAGAGATTTGGACGTGAAAGGGTACCAATCTTGTTGGGGATGTGGAACCCTTCGCGAGAATGTCCAAAGTTTCAGCGGGATTTCCAAAATGTTGAAAGGAACTCGAAACATGTTGACCTTGGTTTTGAGAATCTCTCCCGGAGTTTGAGAGATTTGGACGTGAAAGGGTACCGATCTTCTCGGGGATTGGGAACCCTTCGCGAGAATGTCCAAAGTTTCAGCGGGATTTCCAAAATGTTGAAAGGAACTCGAAACATGTCAACCTTGGTTTTGAGAATCTCTCCCGGTGTTTGAGAGATTTGGACGTGAAAGGGTACCAGTCTTGTCGGGGATTGGGAACCCATCGCGAGAATGTCCAAAGTTTCAGCGGGATTTCCAAAATGTTGAAAGGAACTCGAAACATGTCAACCTTGGTTTTGAGAATCTCTCCCGGAGTTTGAGAGATTTGGACGTGAAAGGGTACCAGTCTTGTCGGGGATTGGGAACCCTTCGCGACAATGTCCAAAGTTTCAGCGGGATTTCCAAAATGTTGAAAGGAACTCGAAACATGTCAACCTTGGTTTTGAGAATCTCTCCCGGAGTTTGAGAGATTTGGACGTGAAAGGGTACCAGTCTTGTCGGGGATTGGGAACCCTTCGCGACAATGTCCAAAGTTTCAGCGGGATTTCCAAAATGTTGAAAGGAACTCGAAACATGTCAACCTTGGTTTTGAGAATCTCTCCCGGAGTTTGAGAGATTTGGACGTGAAAGGGTACCAGTCTTGTCGGGGATTGGGAACCCTTCGCGAGAATGTCCAAAGTTTCAGCGGGATTTCCAAAATGTTGAAAGGAACTCGAAACATGTCAACCTTGGTTTTGAGAATCTCTCCCGGACTTTGAGAGATTTGGACGTGAAAGGGTACCAATCTTGTTGGGGATTGGGAACCCTTCGCGAGAATGTCCAAAGTTTCAGCGGGATTTCCAAAATGTTGAAAGGAACTCGAAACATGTCAACCTTGGTTTTGAGAATCTCTCCCGGAGTTTGAGAGATTTGGACGTGAAAGGGTACCAGTCTTGTCGGGGATTGGGAACCCTTCGCGAGAATGTCCAAAGTTTCAGCGGGATTTCCAAAATGTTGAAAGGAACTCGAAACATGTCAACCTTGGTTTTGAGAATCTCTCCCGGAGTTTGAGAGATTTGGACGTGAAAGGGTACCAGTCTTGTCGGGGATTGGGAACCCTTCGCGAGAATGTCCAAAGTTTCAGCGGGATTTCCAAAATGTTGAAAGGAACTCGAAACATGTCAACCTTGGTTTTGAGAATCTCTCCCGGACTTTGAGAGATTTGGACGTGAAAGGGTACCAATCTTGTTGGGGATTGGGAACCCTTCGCGAGAATGTCCAAAGTTTCAGCGGGATTTCCAAAATGTTGAAAGGAACTCGAAACATGTCAACCTTGGTTTTGAGAATCTCTCCCGGAGTTTGAGAGATTTGGACGTAAAAGGGTACCAGTCTTGTCGGGGATCGGGAACCCTTCGCGACAATATCCAAAGTTTCAGCGGGATTTCCAAAATGTTGAAAGGAACTCGAAACATGTCAACCTTGGTTTTGAGAATCTCTCCCGGAGTTTGAGAGATTTGGACGTGAAAGGGTACCAGTCTTGTCGGGGATTGGGAACCCTTCGCGAGAATGTCCAAAGTTTCAGCGGGATTTCCAAAATGTTGAAAGGAACTCGAAACATGTCAACCTTGGTTTTGAGAATCTCTCCCGGACTTTGAGAGATTTGGACGTGAAAGGGTACCAATCTTGTTGGGGATTGGGAACCCTTCGCGAGAATGTCCAAAGTTTCAGCGGGATTTCCAAAATGTTGAAAGGAACTCGAAACATGTCAACCTTGGTTTTGAGAATCTCTCCCGGAGTTTGAGAGATTTGGACGTAAAAGGGTACCAGTCTTGTCGGGGATCGGGAACCCTTCGCGACAATATCCAAAGTTTCAGCGGGATTTCCAAAATGTTGAAAGGAACTCGAAACATGTCAACCTTGGTTTTGAGAATCTCTCCCGGAGTTTGAGAGATTTGGACGTGAAAGGGTACCAGTCTTGTCGGGGATTGGGAACCCTTCGCGAGAATGTCCAAAGTTTCAGCGGGATTTCCAAAATGTTGAAAGGAACTCGAAACATGTCAACCTTGGTTTTGAGAATCTCTCCCGGAGTTTGAGAGATTTGGACGTGAAAGGGTACCAATCTTGTCGGGGATTGGGAACCCTTCGCGAGAAGGTCCAAAGTTTCAGCGGGATTTCCAAAATGTTGAAAGGAACTCGAACCATGTCAACCTTGGTTTTGAGAATCTCTCCCGGAGTTTGAGAGATTTGGACGTGAAAGGGTACCAATCTTGTTGGGGATTGGGAACCCTTCGCGAGAATGTCCAAAGTTTCAGCGGGATTTCCAAAATGTTGAAAGGAACTCGAAACATGTCAACCTTGGTTTTGAGAATCTCTCCCGGAGTTTGAGAGATTTGGACGTGAAAGGGTACCAATCCTGTCGGGGATTGGGAACCCTTCGCGAGAATGTCCAAAGTTTCAGCGGGATTTCCAAAATGTTGAAAGGAACTCGAAACATGTCAACCTTGGTTTTGAGAATCTCTCCCGGAGTTTGAGAGATTTGGACGTGAAAGGGTACCAGTCTTGTCGGGGATTGGGAACCCTTCGCGAGAATGACCAAAGTTTCAGCGGGATTTCCAAACTGTTGAAAGGAACTCGAAACATGTCAACCTTGGTTTTGAGAATCTCTCCCGGAGTTTGAGAGATTTGGACGTGAAAGGGTACCAGTCTTGTCGGGGATTGGGAACCCTTCGCCAGAATGTCCAAAGTTTCAGCGGGATTTCCAAAATGTTGAAAGGAACTCGAAACATGTCAACCTTGGTTTTGAGAATCTCTCCCGGAGTTTGAGAGATTTGGACGTGAAAGGGCACCAATCTTGTTGGGGATTGGGAACCCTTCGCGAGAATGTCCAAAGTTTCAGCGGGATTTCCAAAATGTTGAAAGGAACTCGAAACATGTCAACCTTGGTTTTGAGAATCTCTCCCGGAGTTTGAGAGATTTGGACGTGAAAGGGTACCAATCTTGTTGGGGATGTGGAACCCTTCGCGAGAATGTCCAAAGTTTCAGCGGGATTTCCAAAATGTTGAAAGGAACTCGAAACATGTTGACCTTGGTTTTGAGAATCTCTCCCGGAGTTTGAGAGATTTGGACGTGAAAGGGTACCGATCTTCTCGGGGATTGGGAACCCTTCGCGAGAATGTCCAAAGTTTCAGCGGGATTTCCAAAATGTTGAAAGGAACTCGAAACATGTCAACCTTGGTTTTGAGAATCTCTCCCGGACTTTGAGAGATTTGGACGTGAAAGGGTACCAGTCTTGTCGGGGATTGGGAACCCATCGCGAGAATGTCCAAAGTTTCAGCGGGATTTCCAAAATGTTGAAAGGAACTCGAAACATGTCAACCTTGGTTTTGAGAATCTCTCCCGGAGTTTGAGAGATTTGGACGTGAAAGGGTACCAGTCTTGTCGGGGATTGGGAACCCTTCGCGAGAATGTCCAAAGTTTCAGCGGGATTTCCAAAATGTTGAAAGGAACTCGAACCATGTCAACCTTGGTTTTGAGAATCTCTCCCGGACTTTGAGAGATTTGGACGTGAAAGCGTACCAATCTTGTTGGGGATTGGGAACCCTTCGGGAGAATGTCCAAAGTTTCAGCGGGATTTCCAAAATGTTGAAAGGAACTCGAAACATGTCAACCTTGGTTTTGAGAATCTCTCCCGGAGTTTGAGAGATTTGGACGTAAAAGGGTACCAGTCTTGTCGGGGATCGGGAACCCTTCGAGACAATATCCAAAGTTTCAGCGGGATTTCCAAAATGTTGAAAGGAACTCGAAACATGTCAACCTTGGTTTTGAGAATCTCTCCCGGAGTTTGAGAGATTTGGACGTGAAAGGGCACCAATCTTGTTGGGGATTGGGAACCCTTCGCGAGAATGTCCAAAGTTTCAGCGGGATTTCCAAAATGTTGAAAGGAACTCGAAACATGTCAACCTTGGTTTTGAGAATCTCTCCCGGAGTTTGAGAGATTTGGACGTGAAAGGGTACCAATCTTGTTGGGGATGTGGAACCCTTCGCGAGAATGTCCAAAGTTTCAGCGGGATTTCCAAAATGTTGAAAGGAACTCGAAACATGTTGACCTTGGTTTTGAGAATCTCTCCCGGAGTTTGAGAGATTTGGACGTGAAAGGGTACCGATCTTCTCGGGGATTGGGAACCCTTCGCGAGAATGTCCAAAGTTTCAGCGGGATTTCCAAAATGTTGAAAGGAACTCGAAACATGTCAACCTTGGTTTTGAGAATCTCTCCCGGACTTTGAGAGATTTGGACGTGAAAGGGTACCAGTCTTGTCGGGGATTGGGAACCCATCGCGAGAATGTCCAAAGTTTCAGCGGGATTTCCAAAATGTTGAAAGGAACTCGAAACATGTCAACCTTGGTTTTGAGAATCTCTCCCGGAGTTTGAGAGATTTGGACGTGAAAGGGTACCAGTCTTGTCGGGGATTGGGAACCCTTCGCGAGAATGTCCAAAGTTTCAGCGGGATTTCCAAAATGTTGAAAGGAACTCGAACCATGTCAACCTTGGTTTTGAGAATCTCTCCCGGACTTTGAGAGATTTGGACGTGAAAGCGTACCAATCTTGTTGGGGATTGGGAACCCTTCGGGAGAATGTCCAAAGTTTCAGCGGGATTTCCAAAATGTTGAAAGGAACTCGAAACATGTCAACCTTGGTTTTGAGAATCTCTCCCGGAGTTTGAGAGATTTGGACGTAAAAGGGTACCAGTCTTGTCGGGGATCGGGAACCCTTCGAGACAATATCCAAAGTTTCAGCGGGATTTCCAAAATGTTGAAAGGAACTCGAAACATGTCAACCTTGGTTTTGAGAATCTCTCCCGGAGTTTGAGAGATTTGGACGTGAAAGGGTACCAGTCTTGTCGGGGATTGGGAACCCTTCGCGAGAATGTCCAAAGTTTCAGCGGGATTTCCAAAATGTTGAAAGGAACTCGAACCATGTCAACCTTGGTTTTGAGAATCTCTCCCGGAGTTTGAGAGATTTGGACGTGAAAGGGTACCAGTCTTGTCGGGGATCGGGAACCCTTCGCGAGAATGTCCAAAGTTTCAGCGGGATTTCCAAAATGTTGAAAGGAACTCGAAACATGTCAACCTTGGTTTTGAGAATCTCTCCCGGAGTTTGAGAGATTTGGACGTGAAAGGGTACCAGTCTTGTCGGGGATTGGGAACCCTTCGCGAGAATGTCCAAAGTTTCAGCGGGATTTCCAAAATGTTGAAAGGAACTCGAAACATGTCAACCTTGGTTTTGAGAATCTCTCCCGGAGTTTGAGAGATTTGGACGTGAAAGGGTACCAGTCTTGTCGGGGATTGGGAACCCTTCGCGAGAATGTCCAAAGTTTCAGCGGGATTTCCAAAATGTTGAAAGGAACTCGAAACATGTCAACCTTGGTTTTGAGAATCTCTCCCGGAGTTTGAGAGATTTGGACGTGAAAGGGTACCAATCTTGTTGGGGATTGGGAACCCTTCGCGAGAATGTCCAAAGTTTCAGCGGGATTTCCAAAATGTTGAAAGGAACTCGAAACATGTCAACCTTGGTTTTGAGAATCTCTCCCGGAGTTTGAGAGATTTGGACGTGAAAGGGTACCAGTCTTGTCGGGGATTGGGAACCCTTCGCGAGAATGTCCAAAGTTTCAGCGGGATTTCCAAAATGTTGAAAGGAACTCGAAACATGTCAACCTTGGTTTTGAGAATCTCTCCCGGAGTTTGAGAGATTTGGACGTGAAAGGGTACCAGTCTTGTCGGGGATTGGGAACCCTTCGCGAGAATGTCCAAAGTTTCAGCGGGATTTCCAAAATGTTGAAAGGAACTCGAACCATGTCAACCTTGGTTTTGAGAATCTCTCCCGGACTTTGAGAGATTTGGACGTGAAAGGGTACCAATCTTGTTGGGGATTGGGAACCCTTCGCGAGAATGTCCAAAGTTTCAGCGGGATTTCCAAAATGTTGAAAGGAACTCGAAACATGTCAACCTTGGTTTTGAGAATCTCTCCCGGAGTTTGAGAGATTTGGACGTGAAAGGGTACCAATCTTGTCGGGGATTGGGAACCCTTCGCGAGAAGGTCCAAAGTTTCAGCGGGATTTCCAAAATGTTGAAAGGAACTCGAACCATGTCAACCTTGGTTTTGAGAATCTCTCCCGGAGTTTGAGAGATTTGGACGTGAAAGGGTACCAATCTTGTTGGGGATTGGGAACCCTTCGCGAGAATGTCCAAAGTTTCAGCGGGATTTCCAAACTGTTGAAAGGAACTCGAAACATGTCAACCTTGGTTTTGAGAATCTCTCCCGGAGTTTGAGAGATTTGGACGTGAAAGGGTACCAGTCTTGTCGGGGATTGGGAACCCTTCGCGAGAATGTCCAAAGTTTCAGCGGGATTTCCAAAATGTTGAAAGGAACTCGAAACATGTCAACCTTGGTTTTGAGAATCTCTCCCGGAGTTTGAGAGATTTGGACGTGAAAGGGTACCAATCTTGTCGGGGATTGGGAACCCTTCGCGAGAATGTCCAAATTTTCAGCGGGATTTCCAAAATGTTGAAAGGAACTCGAAACATGTCAACCTTGGTTTTGAGAATCTCTCCCGGAGTTTGAGAGATTTGGACGTGAAAGGGTACCAATCTTGTCGGGGATCGGGAACCCTTCGCGACAATGTCCAAAGTTTCAGCGGGATTTCCAAAATGTTGAAAGGAACTCGAACCATGTCAACCTTGGTTTTGAGAATCTCTCCCGGAGTTTGAGAGATTTGGACGTGAAAGGGTACCAGTCTTGTCGGGGATCGGGAACCCTTCGCGAGAATGTCCAAAGTTTCAGCGGGATTTCCAAAATGTTGAAAGGAACTCGAAACATGTCAACCTTGGTTTTGAGAATCTCTCCCGGAGTTTGAGAGATTTGGACGTGAAAGGGTACCAATCTTGTCGGGGATTGGGAACCCTTCGCGAGAAGGTCCAAAGTTTCAGCGGGATTTCCAAAATGTTGAAAGGAACTCGAAACATGTCAACCTTGGTTTTGAGAATCTCTCCCGGAGTTTGAGAGATTTGGACGTGAAAGGGTACCAATCTTGTCGGGGATTGGGAACCCTTCGCGAGAATGTCCAAAGTTTCAGCGGGATTTCCAAAATGTTGAAAGGAACTCGAAACATGTCAACCTTGGTTTTGAGAATCTCTCCGGGAGTTTGAGAGATTTGGACGTGAAAGGGCACCAATCTTGTCGGGGATTGGGAACCCTTCGCGAGAATGTCCAAAGTTTCAGCGGGATTTCCAAACTGTTGAAAGGAACTCGAAACATGTCAACCTTGGTTTTGAGAATCTCTCCCGGAGTTTGAGAGATTTGGACGTGAAAGGGTACCAGTCTTGTCGGGGATTGGGAACCCTTCGCGAGAATGTCCAAAGTTTCAGCGGGATTTCCAAAATGTTGAAAGGAACTCGAAACATGTCAACCTTGGTTTTGAGAATCTCTCCGGGAGTTTGAGAGATTTGGACGTGAAAGGGCACCAATCTTGTCGGGGATTGGGAACCCTTCGCGAGAATGTCCAAAGTTTCAGCGGGATTTCCAAAATGTTGAAAGGAACTCGAAACATGTCAACCTTGGTTTTGAGAATCTCTCCCGGAGTTTGAGAGATTTGGACGTGAAAGGGTACCAGTCTTGTCGGGGATTGGGAACCCTTCGCGAGAATGTCCAAAGTTTCAGCGGGATTTCCAAAATGTTGAAAGGAACTCGAAACATGTCAACCTTGGTTTTGAGAATCTCTCCCGGAGTTTGAGAGATTTGGACGTGAAAGGGTACCAATCTTGTCGGGGATTGGGAACCCTTCGCGAGAAGGTCCAAAGTTTCAGCGGGATTTCCAAAATGTTGAAAGGAACTCGAACCATGTCAACCTTGGTTTTGAGAATCTCTCCCGGAGTTTGAGAGATTTGGACGTGAAAGGGTACCAATCTTGTTGGGGATTGGGAACCCTTCGCGAGAATGTCCAAAGTTTCAGCGGGATTTCCAAAATGTTGAAAGGAACTCGAAACATGTCAACCTTGGTTTTGAGAATCTCTCCCGGAGTTTGAGAGATTTGGACGTGAAAGGGTACCAATCTTGTTGGGGATTGGGAACCCTTCGCGAGAATGTCCAAAGTTTCAGCGGGATTTCCAAAATGTTGAAAGGAACTCGAAACATGTCAACCTTGGTTTTGAGAATCTCTCCCGGAGTTTGAGAGATTTGGACGTGAAAGGGTACCAGTCTTGTCGGGGATTGGGAACCCTTCGCGAGAATGTCCAAATTTTCAGCGGGATTTCCAAAATGTTGAAAGGAACTCGAAACATGTCAACCTTGGTTTTGAGAATCTCTCCCGGAGTTTGAGAGATTTGGACGTGAAAGGGTACCAATCTTGTCGGGGATCGGGAACCCTTCGCGACAATGTCCAAAGTTTCAGCGGGATTTCCAAAATGTTGAAAGGAACTCGAACCATGTCAACCTTGGTTTTGAGAATCTCTCCCGGAGTTTGAGAGATTTGGACGTGAAAGGGTACCAGTCTTGTCGGGGATCGGGAACCCTTCGCGAGAATGTCCAAAGTTTCAGCGGGATTTCCAAAATGTTGAAAGGAACTCGAAACATGTCAACCTTGGTTTTGAGAATCTCTCCCGGAGTTTGAGAGATTTGGACGTGAAAGGGTACCAATCTTGTCGGGGATTGGGAACCCTTCGCGAGAAGGTCCAAAGTTTCAGCGGGATTTCCAAAATGTTGAAAGGAACTCGAAACATGTCAACCTTGGTTTTGAGAATCTCTCCCGGAGTTTGAGAGATTTGGACGTGAAAGGGTACCAGTCTTGTCGGGGATTGGGAACCCTTCGCGAGAATGTCCAAAGTTTCAGCGGGATTTCCAAAATGTTGAAAGGAACTCGAAACATGTCAACCTTGGTTTTGAGAATCTCTCCGGGAGTTTGAGAGATTTGGACGTGAAAGGGCACCAATCTTGTCGGGGATTGGGAACCCTTCGCGAGAATGTCCAAAGTTTCAGCGGGATTTCCAAACTGTTGAAAGGAACTCGAAACATGTCAACCTTGGTTTTGAGAATCTCTCCCGGAGTTTGAGAGATTTGGACGTGAAAGGGTACCAGTCTTGTCGGGGATTGGGAACCCTTCGCGAGAATGTCCAAAGTTTCAGCGGGATTTCCAAAATGTTGAAAGGAACTCGAAACATGTCAACCTTGGTTTTGAGAATCTCTCCGGGAGTTTGAGAGATTTGGACGTGAAAGGGCACCAATCTTGTCGGGGATTGGGAACCCTTCGCGAGAATGTCCAAAGTTTCAGCGGGATTTCCAAAATGTTGAAAGGAACTCGAAACATGTCAACCTTGGTTTTGAGAATCTCTCCCGGAGTTTGAGAGATTTGGACGTGAAAGGGTACCAATCTTGTTGGGGATGTGGAACCCTTCGCGAGAATGTCCAAAGTTTCAGCGGGATTTCCAAAATGTTGAAAGGAACTCGAAACATGTGGACCTTGGTTTTGAGAATCTCTCCCGGAGTTTGAGAGATTTGGACGTGAAAGGGTACCGATCTTCTCGGGGATTGGGAACCCTTCGCGAGAATGTCCAAAGTTTCAGCGGGATTTCCAAAATGTTGAAATGAACTCGAAACATGTCAACCTTGGTTTTGAGAATCTCTCCCGGTGTTTGAGAGATTTGGACGTGAAAGGGTACCAGTCTTGTCGGGGATTGGGAACCCATCGCGAGAATGTCCAAAGTTTCAGCGGGATTTCCAAACTGTTGAAAGGAACTCGAAACATGTCAACCTTGGTTTTGAGAATCTCTCCCGGAGTTTGAGAGATTTGGACGTGAAAGGGTACCAGTCTTGTCGGGGATTGGGAACCCTTCGCGAGAATGTCCAAAGTTTCAGCGGGATTTCCAAAATGTTGAAAGGAACTCGAAACATGTCAACCTTGGTTTTGAGAATCTCTCCCGGAGTTTGAGAGATTTGGACGTGAAAGGGTACCAGTCTTGTCGGGGATTGGGAACCTTTCGCGAGAATGTCCAAAGTTTCAGCGGGATTTCCAAAATGTTGAAAGGAACTCGAAACATGTCAACCTTGGTTTTGAGAATCTCTCCCGGACTTTGAGAGATTTGGACGTGAAAGGGTACCAATCTTGTTGGGGATTGGGAACCCTTCGCGAGAATGTCCAAAGTTTCAGCGGGATTTCCAAAATGTTGAAAGGAACTCGAAACATGTCAACCTTGGTTTTGAGAATCTCTCCCGGAGTTTGAGAGATTTGGACGTGAAAGGGTACCAATCCTGTCGGGGATTGGGAACCCTTCGCGAGAATGTCCAAAGTTTCAGCGGGATTTCCAAAATGTTGAAAGGAACTCGAAACATGTCAACCTTGGTTTTGAGAATCTCTCCCGGAGTTTGAGAGATTTGGACGTGAAAGGGTACCAGTCTTGTCGGGGATTGGGAACCCTTCGCGAGAATGACCAAAGTTTCAGCGGGATTTCCAAACTGTTGAAAGGAACTCGAAACATGTCAACCTTGGTTTTGAGAATCTCTCCCGGAGTTTGAGAGATTTGGACGTGAAAGGGTACCAGTCTTGTCGGGGATTGGGAACCCTTCGCCAGAATGTCCAAAGTTTCAGCGGGATTTCCAAAATGTTGAAAGGAACTCGAAACATGTCAACCTTGGTTTTGAGAATCTCTCCCGGAGTTTGAGAGATTTGGACGTGAAAGGGCACCAATCTTGTTGGGGATTGGGAACCCTTCGCGAGAATGTCCAAAGTTTCAGCGGGATTTCCAAAATGTTGAAAGGAACTCGAAACATGTCAACCTTGGTTTTGAGAATCTCTCCCGGAGTTTGAGAGATTTGGACGTGAAAGGGTACCAATCTTGTTGGGGATGTGGAACCCTTCGCGAGAATGTCCAAAGTTTCAGCGGGATTTCCAAAATGTTGAAAGGAACTCGAAACATGTTGACCTTGGTTTTGAGAATCTCTCCCGGAGTTTGAGAGATTTGGACGTGAAAGGGTACCGATCTTCTCGGGGATTGGGAACCCTTCGCGAGAATGTCCAAAGTTTCAGCGGGATTTCCAAAATGTTGAAAGGAACTCGAAACATGTCAACCTTGGTTTTGAGAATCTCTCCCGGACTTTGAGAGATTTGGACGTGAAAGGGTACCAGTCTTGTCGGGGATTGGGAACCCATCGCGAGAATGTCCAAAGTTTCAGCGGGATTTCCAAAATGTTGAAAGGAACTCGAAACATGTCAACCTTGGTTTTGAGAATCTCTCCCGGAGTTTGAGAGATTTGGACGTGAAAGGGTACCAGTCTTGTCGGGGATTGGGAACCCTTCGCGAGAATGTCCAAAGTTTCAGCGGGATTTCCAAAATGTTGAAAGGAACTCGAACCATGTCAACCTTGGTTTTGAGAATCTCTCCCGGACTTTGAGAGATTTGGACGTGAAAGCGTACCAATCTTGTTGGGGATTGGGAACCCTTCGGGAGAATGTCCAAAGTTTCAGCGGGATTTCCAAAATGTTGAAAGGAACTCGAAACATGTCAACCTTGGTTTTGAGAATCTCTCCCGGAGTTTGAGAGATTTGGACGTAAAAGGGTACCAGTCTTGTCGGGGATCGGGAACCCTTCGAGACAATATCCAAAGTTTCAGCGGGATTTCCAAAATGTTGAAAGGAACTCGAAACATGTCAACCTTGGTTTTGAGAATCTCTCCCGGAGTTTGAGAGATTTGGACGTGAAAGGGTACCAGTCTTGTCGGGGATTGGGAACCCTTCGCGAGAATGTCCAAAGTTTCAGCGGGATTTCCAAAATGTTGAAAGGAACTCGAACCATGTCAACCTTGGTTTTGAGAATCTCTCCCGGAGTTTGAGAGATTTGGACGTGAAAGGGTACCAGTCTTGTCGGGGATCGGGAACCCTTCGCGAGAATGTCCAAAGTTTCAGCGGGATTTCCAAAATGTTGAAAGGAACTCGAAACATGTCAACCTTGGTTTTGAGAATCTCTCCCGGAGTTTGAGAGATTTGGACGTGAAAGGGTACCAGTCTTGTCGGGGATTGGGAACCCTTCGCGAGAATGTCCAAAGTTTCAGCGGGATTTCCAAAATGTTGAAAGGAACTCGAAACATGTCAACCTTGGTTTTGAGAATCTCTCCCGGAGTTTGAGAGATTTGGACGTGAAAGGGTACCAGTCTTGTCGGGGATTGGGAACCCTTCGCGAGAATGTCCAAAGTTTCAGCGGGATTTCCAAAATGTTGAAAGGAACTCGAAACATGTCAACCTTGGTTTTGAGAATCTCTCCCGGACTTTGAGAGATTTGGACGTGAAAGGGTACCAATCTTGTTGGGGATTGGGAACCCTTCGCGAGAATGTCCAAAGTTTCAGCGGGATTTCCAAAATGTTGAAAGGAACTCGAAACATGTCAACCTTGGTTTTGAGAATCTCTCCCGGAGTTTGAGAGATTTGGACGTGAAAGGGTACCAGTCTTGTCGGGGATTGGGAACCCTTCGCGAGAATGTCCAAAGTTTCAGCGGGATTTCCAAAATGTTGAAAGGAACTCGAAACATGTCAACCTTGGTTTTGAGAATCTCTCCCGGAGTTTGAGAGATTTGGACGTGAAAGGGTACCAGTCTTGTCGGGGATTGGGAACCCTTCGCGAGAATGTCCAAAGTTTCAGCGGGATTTCCAAAATGTTGAAAGGAACTCGAACCATGTCAACCTTGGTTTTGAGAATCTCTCCCGGACTTTGAGAGATTTGGACGTGAAAGGGTACCAATCTTGTTGGGGATTGGGAACCCTTCGCGAGAATGTCCAAAGTTTCAGCGGGATTTCCAAAATGTTGAAAGGAACTCGAAACATGTCAACCTTGGTTTTGAGAATCTCTCCCGGAGTTTGAGAGATTTGGACGTGAAAGGGTACCAATCTTGTCGGGGATTGGGAACCCTTCGCGAGAAGGTCCAAAGTTTCAGCGGGATTTCCAAAATGTTGAAAGGAACTCGAACCATGTCAACCTTGGTTTTGAGAATCTCTCCCGGAGTTTGAGAGATTTGGACGTGAAAGGGTACCAATCTTGTTGGGGATTGGGAACCCTTCGCGAGAATGTCCAAAGTTTCAGCGGGATTTCCAAACTGTTGAAAGGAACTCGAAACATGTCAACCTTGGTTTTGAGAATCTCTCCCGGAGTTTGAGAGATTTGGACGTGAAAGGGTACCAGTCTTGTCGGGGATTGGGAACCCTTCGCGAGAATGTCCAAAGTTTCAGCGGGATTTCCAAAATGTTGAAAGGAACTCGAAACATGTCAACCTTGGTTTTGAGAATCTCTCCCGGAGTTTGAGAGATTTGGACGTGAAAGGGTACCAGTCTTGTCGGGGATTGGGAACCCTTCGCGAGAATGTCCAAATTTTCAGCGGGATTTCCAAAATGTTGAAAGGAACTCGAAACATGTCAACCTTGGTTTTGAGAATCTCTCCCGGAGTTTGAGAGATTTGGACGTGAAAGGGTACCAATCTTGTCGGGGATCGGGAACCCTTCGCGACAATGTCCAAAGTTTCAGCGGGATTTCCAAAATGTTGAAAGGAACTCGAACCATGTCAACCTTGGTTTTGAGAATCTCTCCCGGAGTTTGAGAGATTTGGACGTGAAAGGGTACCAGTCTTGTCGGGGATCGGGAACCCTTCGCGAGAATGTCCAAAGTTTCAGCGGGATTTCCAAAATGTTGAAAGGAACTCGAAACATGTCAACCTTGGTTTTGAGAATCTCTCCCGGAGTTTGAGAGATTTGGACGTGAAAGGGTACCAATCTTGTCGGGGATTGGGAACCCTTCGCGAGAAGGTCCAAAGTTTCAGCGGGATTTCCAAAATGTTTAAAGGAACTCGAAACATGTCAACCTTGGTTTTGAGAATCTCTCCCGGAGTTTGAGAGATTTGGACGTGAAAGGGTACCAATCTTGTCGGGGATTGGGAACCCTTCGCGAGAATGTCCAAAGTTTCAGCGGGATTTCCAAAATGTTGAAAGGAACTCGAAACATGTCAACCTTGGTTTTGAGAATCTCTCCGGGAGTTTGAGAGATTTGGACGTGAAAGGGCACCAATCTTGTCGGGGATTGGGAACCCTTCGCGAGAATGTCCAAAGTTTCAGCGGGATTTCCAAACTGTTGAAAGGAACTCGAAACATGTCAACCTTGGTTTTGAGAATCTCTCCCGGAGTTTGAGAGATTTGGACGTGAAAGGGTACCAGTCTTGTCGGGGATTGGGAACCCTTCGCGAGAATGTCCAAAGTTTCAGCGGGATTTCCAAAATGTTGAAAGGAACTCGAAACATGTCAACCTTGGTTTTGAGAATCTCTCCGGGAGTTTGAGAGATTTGGACGTGAAAGGGCACCAATCTTGTCGGGGATTGGGAACCCTTCGCGAGAATGTCCAAAGTTTCAGCGGGATTTCCAAAATGTTGAAAGGAACTCGAAACATGTCAACCTTGGTTTTGAGAATCTCTCCCGGAGTTTGAGAGATTTGGACGTGAAAGGGTACCAGTCTTGTCGGGGATTGGGAACCCTTCGCGAGAATGTCCAAAGTTTCAGCGGGATTTCCAAAATGTTGAAAGGAACTCGAAACATGTCAACCTTGGTTTTGAGAATCTCTCCCGGAGTTTGAGAGATTTGGACGTGAAAGGGTACCAATCTTGTCGGGGATTGGGAACCCTTCGCGAGAAGGTCCAAAGTTTCAGCGGGATTTCCAAAATGTTGAAAGGAACTCGAACCATGTCAACCTTGGTTTTGAGAATCTCTCCCGGAGTTTGAGAGATTTGGACGTGAAAGGGTACCAATCTTGTTGGGGATTGGGAACCCTTCGCGAGAATGTCCAAAGTTTCAGCGGGATTTCCAAAATGTTGAAAGGAACTCGAAACATGTCAACCTTGGTTTTGAGAATCTCTCCCGGAGTTTGAGAGATTTGGACGTGAAAGGGTTCCAATCTTGTTGGGGATTGGGAACCCTTCGCGAGAATGTCCAAAGTTTCAGCGGGATTTCCAAAATGTTGAAAGGAACTCGAAACATGTCAACCTTGGTTTTGAGAATCTCTCCCGGAGTTTGAGAGATTTGGACGTGAAAGGGTACCAGTCTTGTCGGGGATTGGGAACCCTTCGCGAGAATGTCCAAATTTTCAGCGGGATTTCCAAAATGTTGAAAGGAACTCGAAACATGTCAACCTTGGTTTTGAGAATCTCTCCCGGAGTTTGAGAGATTTGGACGTGAAAGGGTACCAATCTTGTCGGGGATCGGGAACCCTTCGCGACAATGTCCAAAGTTTCAGCGGGATTTCCAAAATGTTGAAAGGAACTCGAACCATGTCAACCTTGGTTTTGAGAATCTCTCCCGGAGTTTGAGAGATTTGGACGTGAAAGGGTACCAGTCTTGTCGGGGATCGGGAACCCTTCGCGAGAATGTCCAAAGTTTCAGCGGGATTTCCAAAATGTTGAAAGGAACTCGAAACATGTCAACCTTGGTTTTGAGAATCTCTCCCGGAGTTTGAGAGATTTGGACGTGAAAGGGTACCAATCTTGTCGGGGATTGGGAACCCTTCGCGAGAAGGTCCAAAGTTTCAGCGGGATTTCCAAAATGTTGAAAGGAACTCGAAACATGTCAACCTTGGTTTTGAGAATCTCTCCCGGAGTTTGAGAGATTTGGACGTGAAAGGGTACCAGTCTTGTCGGGGATTGGGAACCCTTCGCGAGAATGTCCAAAGTTTCAGCGGGATTTCCAAAATGTTGAAAGGAACTCGAAACATGTCAACCTTGGTTTTGAGAATCTCTCCGGGAGTTTGAGAGATTTGGACGTGAAAGGGCACCAATCTTGTCGGGGATTGGGAACCCTTCGCGAGAATGTCCAAAGTTTCAGCGGGATTTCCAAACTGTTGAAAGGAACTCGAAACATGTCAACCTTGGTTTTGAGAATCTCTCCCGGAGTTTGAGAGATTTGGACGTGAAAGGGTACCAGTCTTGTCGGGGATTGGGAACCCTTCGCGAGAATGTCCAAAGTTTCAGCGGGATTTCCAAAATGTTGAAAGGAACTCGAAACATGTCAACCTTGGTTTTGAGAATCTCTCCGGGAGTTTGAGAGATTTGGACGTGAAAGGGCACCAATCTTGTCGGGGATTGGGAACCCTTCGCGAGAATGTCCAAAGTTTCAGCGGGATTTCCAAAATGTTGAAAGGAACTCGAAACATGTCAACCTTGGTTTTGAGAATCTCTCCCGGAGTTTGAGAGATTTGGACGTGAAAGGGTACCAATCTTGTTGGGGATGTGGAACCCTTCGCGAGAATGTCCAAAGTTTCAGCGGGATTTCCAAAATGTTGAAAGGAACTCGAAACATGTGGACCTTGGTTTTGAGAATCTCTCCCGGAGTTTGAGAGATTTGGACGTGAAAGGGTACCGATCTTCTCGGGGATTGGGAACCCTTCGCGAGAATGTCCAAAGTTTCAGCGGGATTTCCAAAATGTTGAAATGAACTCGAAACATGTCAACCTTGGTTTTGAGAATCTCTCCCGGTGTTTGAGAGATTTGGACGTGAAAGGGTACCAGTCTTGTCGGGGATTGGGAACCCATCGCGAGAATGTCCAAAGTTTCAGCGGGATTTCCAAACTGTTGAAAGGAACTCGAAACATGTCAACCTTGGTTTTGAGAATCTCTCCCGGAGTTTGAGAGATTTGGACGTGAAAGGGTACCAGTCTTGTCGGGGATTGGGAACCCTTCGCGAGAATGTCCAAAGTTTCAGCGGGATTTCCAAAATGTTGAAAGGAACTCGAAACATGTCAACCTTGGTTTTGAGAATCTCTCCCGGAGTTTGAGAGATTTGGACGTGAAAGGGTACCAGTCTTGTCGGGGATTGGGAACCTTTCGCGAGAATGTCCAAAGTTTCAGCGGGATTTCCAAAATGTTGAAAGGAACTCGAAACATGTCAACCTTGGTTTTGAGAATCTCTCCCGGACTTTGAGAGATTTGGACGTGAAAGGGTACCAATCTTGTTGGGGATTGGGAACCCTTCGCGACAATGTCCAAAGTTTCAGCGGGATTTCCAAAATGTTGAAAGGAACTCGAAACATGTCAACCTTGGTTTTGAGAATCTCTCCCGGAGTTTGAGAGATTTGGACGTAAAAGGGTACCAGTCTTGTCGGGGATCGGGAACCCTTCGCGACAATATCCAAAGTTTCAGCGGGATTTCCAAAATGTTGAAAGGAACTCGAAACATGTCAACCTTGGTTTTGAGAATCTCTCCCGGAGTTTGAGAGATTTGGACGTGAAAGGGTACCAGTCTTGTCGGGGATTGGGAACCCTTCGCGAGAAGGTCCAAAGTTTCAGCGGGATTTCCAAAATGTTGAAAGGAACTTGAACCATGTCAACCTTGGTTTTGAGAATCTCTCCCGGAGTTTGAGAGATTTGGACGTGAAAGGGTACCAGTCTTGTCGGGGATCGGGAACCCTTCGCGAGAATGTCCAAAGTTTCAGCGGGATTTCCAAAATGTTGAAAGGAACTCGAAACATGTCAACCTTGGTTTTGAGAATCTCTCCCGGAGTTTGAGAGATTTGGACGTGAAAGGGTACCAGTCTTGTCGGGGATTGGGAACCCTTCGCGAGAATGTCCAAAGTTTCAGCGGGATTTCCAAAATGTTGAAAGGAACTCGAAACATGTCAACCTTGGTTTTGAGAATCTCTCCCGGAGTTTGAGAGATTTGGACGTGAAAGGGTACCAATCTTGTTGGGGATTGGGAACCCTTCGCGAGAATGTCCAAAGTTTCAGCGGGATTTCCAAAATGTTGAAAGGAACTCGAAACATGTCAACCTTGGTTTTGAGAATCTCTCCCGGTGTTTGAGAGATTTGGACGTGAAAGGGTACCAGTCTTGTCGGGGATTGGGAACCCTTCGCGAGAATGTCCAAATTTTCAGCGGGATTTCCAAAATGTTGAAAGGAACTCGAAACATGTCAACCTTGGTTTTGAGAATCTCTCCCGGAGTTTGAGAGATTTGGACGTGAAAGGGTACCAATCTTGTCGGGGATCGGGAACCCTTCGCGACAATGTCCAAAGTTTCAGCGGGATTTCCAAAATGTTGAAAGGAACTCGAACCATGTCAACCTTGGTTTTGAGAATCTCTCCCGGAGTTTGAGAGATTTGGACGTGAAAGGGTACCAGTCTTGTCGGGGATCGGGAACCCTTCGCGAGAATGTCCAAAGTTTCAGCGGGATTTCCAAAATGTTGAAAGGAACTCGAAACATGTCAACCTTGGTTTTGAGAATCTCTCCCGGAGTTTGAGAGATTTGGACGTGAAAGGGTACCAATCTTGTCGGGGATTGGGAACCCTTCGCGAGAAGGTCCAAAGTTTCAGCGGGATTTCCAAAATGTTGAAAGGAACTCGAAACATGTCAACCTTGGTTTTGAGAATCTCTCCCGGAGTTTGAGAGATTTGGACGTGAAAGGGTACCAGTCTTGTCGGGGATTGGGAACCCTTCGCGAGAATGTCCAAAGTTTCAGCGGGATTTCCAAAATGTTGAAAGGAACTCGAAACATGTCAACCTTGGTTTTGAGAATCTCTCCGGGAGTTTGAGAGATTTGGACGTGAAAGGGCACCAATCTTGTCGGGGATTGGGAACCCTTCGCGAGAATGTCCAAAGTTTCAGCGGGATTTCCAAACTGTTGAAAGGAACTCGAAACATGTCAACCTTGGTTTTGAGAATCTCTCCCGGAGTTTGAGAGATTTGGTCGTGAAAGGGTACCAGTCTTGTCGGGGATTGGGAACCCTTCGCGAGAATGTCCAAAGTTTCAGCGGGATTTCCAAAATGTTGAAAGGAACTCGAAACATGTCAACCTTGGTTTTGAGAATCTCTCCGGGAGTTTGAGAGATTTGGACGTGAAAGGGCACCAATCTTGTCGGGGATTGGGAACCCTTCGCGAGAATGTCCAAAGTTTCAGCGGGATTTCCAAAATGTTGAAAGGAACTCGAAACATGTCAACCTTGGTTTTGAGAATCTCTCCCGGAGTTTGAGAGATTTGGACGTGAAAGGGTACCAATCTTGTTGGGGATGTGGAACCCTTCGCGAGAATGTCCAAAGTTTCAGCGGGATTTCCAAAATGTTGAAAGGAACTCGAAACATGTTGACCTTGGTTTTGAGAATCTCTCCCGGAGTTTGAGAGATTTGGACGTGAAAGGGTACCGATCTTCTCGGGGATTGGGAACCCTTCGCGAGAATGTCCAAAGTTTCAGCGGGATTTCCAAAATGTTGAAATGAACTCGAAACATGTCAACCTTGGTTTTGAGAATCTCTCCCGGTGTTTGAGAGATTTGGACGTGAAAGGGTACCAGTCTTGTCGGGGATTGGGAACCCATCGCGAGAATGTCCAAAGTTTCAGCGGGATTTCCAAAATGTTGAAAGGAACTCGAAACATGTCAACCTTGGTTTTGAGAATCTCTCCCGGAGTTTGAGAGATTTGGACGTGAAAGGGTACCAGTCTTGTCGGGGATTGGGAACCCTTCGCGAGAATGTCCAAAGTTTCAGCGGGATTTCCAAAATGTTGAAAGGAACTCGAAACATGTCAACCTTGGTTTTGAGAATCTCTCCCGGACTTTGAGAGATTTGGACGTGAAAGGGTACCAATCTTGTTGGGGATTGGGAACCCTTCGCGACAATGTCCAAAGTTTCAGCGGGATTTCCAAAATGTTGAAAGGAACTCGAAACATGTCAACCTTGGTTTTGAGAATCTCTCCCGGAGTTTGAGAGATTTGGACGTAAAAGGGTACCAGTCTTGTCGGGGATCGGGAACCCTTCGCGACAATATCCAAAGTTTCAGCGGGATTTCCAAAATGTTGAAAGGAACTCGAAACATGTCAACCTTGGTTTTGAGAATCTCTCCCGGAGTTTGAGAGATTTGGACGTGAAAGGGTACCAGTCTTGTCGGGGATTGGGAACCCTTCGCGAGAAGGTCCAAAGTTTCAGCGGGATTTCCAAAATGTTGAAAGGAACTCGAACCATGTCAACCTTGGTTTTGAGAATCTCTCCCGGAGTTTGAGAGATTTGGACGTGAAAGGGTACCAGTCTTGTCGGGGATCGGGAACCCTTCGCGAGAATGTCCAAAGTTTCAGCGGGATTTCCAAAATGTTGAAAGGAACTCGAAACATGTCAACCTTGGTTTTGAGAATCTCTCCCGGAGTTTGAGAGATTTGGACGTGAAAGGGTACCAATCTTGTCGGGGATCGGGAACCCTTCGCGACAATGTCCAAAGTTTCAGCGGGATTTCCAAAATGTTGAAAGGAACTCGAACCATGTCAACCTTGGTTTTGAGAATCTCTCCCGGAGTTTGAGAGATTTGGACGTGAAAGGGTACCAGTCTTGTCGGGGATCGGGAACCCTTCGCGAGAATGTCCAAAGTTTCAGCGGGATTTCCAAAATGTTGAAAGGAACTCGAAACATGTCAACCTTGGTTTTGAGAATCTCTCCCGGAGTTTGAGAGATTTGGACGTGAAAGGGTACCAATCTTGTCGGGGATCGGGAACCCTTCGCGACAATGTCCAAAGTTTCAGCGGGATTTCCAAAATGTTGAAAGGAACTCGAACCATGTCAACCTTGGTTTTGAGAATCTCTCCCGGAGTTTGAGAGATTTGGACGTGAAAGGGTACCAGTCTTGTCGGGGATCGGGAACCCTTCGCGAGAATGTCCAAAGTTTCAGCGGGATTTCCAAAATGTTGAAAGGAACTCGAAACATGTCAACCTTGGTTTTGAGAATCTCTCCCGGAGTTTGAGAGATTTGGACGTGAAAGGGTACCAATCTTGTTGGGGATTGGGAACCCTTCGCGAGAATGTCCAAAGTTTCAGCGGGATTTCCAAAATGTTGAAAGGAACTCGAAACATGTCAACCTTGGTTTTGAGAATCTCTCCCGGAGTTTGAGAGATTTGGACGTGAAAGGGTACCAATCTTGTTGGGGATGTGGAACCCTTCGCGAGAATGTCCAAAGTTTCAGCGGGATTTCCAAAATGTTGAAAGGAACTCGAAACATGTCAACCTTGGTTTTGAGAATCTCTCCCGGAGTTTGAGAGATTTGGACGTGAAAGGGTACCAGTCTTGTCGGGGATTGGGAACGCATCGCGAGAATGTCCAAAGTTTCAGCGGGATTTCCAAAATGTTGAAAGGAACTCGAAACATGTCAACCTTGGTTTTGAGAATCTCTCCCGGAGTTTGAGAGATTTGGACGTGAAAGGGTACCAATCTTGTTGGGGATTGGGAACCCTTCGCGAGAATGTCCAAAGTTTCAGCGGGATTTCCAAAATGTTGAAAGGAACTCGAACCATGTCAACCTTGGTTTTGAGAATCTCTCCCGGAGTTTGAGAGATTTGGACGTGAAAGGGTACCAGTCTTGTCGGGGATCGGGAACCCTTCGCGAGAATGTCCAAATTTTCAGCGGGATTTCCAAAATGTTGAAAGGAACTCGAAACATGTCAACCTTGGTTTTGAGAATCTCTCCCGGAGTTTGAGAGATTTGGACGTGAAAGGGTACCAATCTTGTCGGGGATCGGGAACCCTTCGCGACAATGTCCAAAGTTTCAGCGGGATTTTCAAAATGTTGAAAGGAACTCGAACCATGTCAACCTTGGTTTTGAGAATCTCTCCCGGAGTTTGAGAGATTTGGACGTGAAAGGGTACCAGTCTTGTCGGGGATCGGGAACCCTTCGCGAGAATGTCCAAAGTTTCAGCGGGATTTCCAAAATGTTGAAAGGAACTCGAAACATGTCAACCTTGGTTTTGAGAATCTCTCCCGGAGTTTGAGAGATTTGGACGTGAAAGGGTACCAATCTTGTCGGGGATTGGGAACCCTTCGCGAGAATGTCCAAAGTTTCAGCGGGATTTCCAAAATGTTGAAAGGAACTCGAAACATGTCAACCTTGGTTTTGAGAATCTCTCCCGGAGTTTGAGAGATTTGGACGTGAAAGGGTACCAATCTTGTTGGGGATGTGGAACCCTTCGCGAGAATGTCCAAAGTTTCAGCGGGATTTCCAAAATGTTGAAAGGAACTCGAACCATGTCAACCTTGGTTTTGAGAATCTCTCCCGGTGTTTGAGAGATTTGGACGTGAAAGGGTACCAGTCTTGTCGGGGATTGGGAACGCATCGCGAGAATGTCCAAAGTTTCAGCGGGATTTCCAAAATGTTGAAAGGAACTCGAAACATGTCAACCTTGGTTTTGAGAATCTCTCCCGGAGTTTGAGAGATTTGGACGTGAAAGGGTACCAGTCTTGTTGGGGATTGGGAACCCTTCGCGAGAATGTCCAAAGTTTCAGCGGGATTTCCAAAATGTTGAAAGGAACTCGAAACATGTCAACCTTGGTTTTGAGAATCTCTCCCGGAGTTTGAGAGATTTGGACGTAAAAGGGTACCAGTCTTGTCGGGGATCGGGAACCCTTCGAGACAATATCCAAAGTTTCAGCGGGATTTCCAAAATGTTGAAAGGAACTCGAAACATGTCAACCTTGGTTTTGAGAATCTCTCCCGGAGTTTGAGAGATTTGGACGTGAAAGGGTACCAGTCTTGTCGGGGATTGGGAACCCTTCGCGAGAATGTCCAAAGTTTCAGCGGGATTTCCAAAATGTTGAAAGGAACTCGAACCATGTCAACCTTGGTTTTGAGAATCTCTCCCGGAGTTTGAGAGATTTGGACGTGAAAGGGTACCAGTCTTGTCGGGGATCGGGAACCCTTCGCGAGAATGTCCAAAGTTTCAGCGGGATTTCCAAAATGTTGAAAGGAACTCGAAACATGTCAACCTTGGTTTTGAGAATCTCTCCCGGAGTTTGAGAGATTTGGACGTGAAAGGGTACCAGTCTTGTCGGGGATTGGGAACCCTTCGCGAGAATGTCCAAAGTTTCAGCGGGATTTCCAAAATGTTGAAAGGAACTCGAAACATGTCAACCTTGGTTTTGAGAATCTCTCCCGGAGTTTGAGAGATTTGGACGTGAAAGGGTACCAGTCTTGTCGGGGATTGGGAACCCTTCGCGAGAATGTCCAAAGTTTCAGCGGGATTTCCAAACTGTTGAAAGGAACTCGAAACATGTCAACCTTGGTTTTGAGAATCTCTCCCGGACTTTGAGAGATTTGGACGTGAAAGGGTACCAATCTTGTTGGGGATTGGGAACCCTTCGCGAGAATGTCCAAAGTTTCAGCGGGATTTCCAAAATGTTGAAAGGAACTCGAAACATGTCAACCTTGGTTTTGAGAATCTCTCCCGGAGTTTGAGAGATTTGGACGTGAAAGGGTACCAGTCTTGTCGGGGATTGGGAACCCTTCGCGAGAATGTCCAAAGTTTCAGCGGGATTTCCAAAATGTTGAAAGGAACTCGAAACATGTCAACCTTGGTTTTGAGAATCTCTCCCGGAGTTTGAGAGATTTGGACGTGAAAGGGTACCAGTCTTGTCGGGGATTGGGAACCCTTCGCGAGAATGTCCAAAGTTTCAGCGGGATTTCCAAAATGTTGAAAGGAACTCAAAACATGTCAACCTTGGTTTTGAGAATCTCTCCCGGACTTTGAGAGATTTGGACGTGAAAGGGTACCAATCTTGTTGGGGATTGGGAACCCTTCGCGAGAATGTCCAAAGTTTCAGCGGGATTTCCAAAATGTTGAAAGGAACTCGAAACATGTCAACCTTGGTTTTGAGAATCTCTCCCGGAGTTTGAGAGATTTGGACGTGAAAGGGTACCAGTCTTGTCGGGGATCGGGAACCCTTCGCGACAATATCCAAAGTTTCAGCGGGATTTCCAAAATGTTGAAAGGAACTCGAAACATGTCAACCTTGGTTTTGAGAATCTCTCCCGGAGTTTGAGAGATTTGGACGTGAAAGGGTACCAGTCTTGTCGGGGATTGGGAACCCTTCGCGAGAATGTCCAAAGTTTCAGCGGGATTTCCAAAATGTTGAAAGGAACTCGAACCATGTCAACCTTGGTTTTGAGAATCTCTCCCGGAGTTTGAGAGATTTGGACGTGAAAGGGTACCAGTCTTGTCGGGGATCGGGAACCCTTCGCGAGAATGTCCAAAGTTTCAGCGGGATTTCCAAAATGTTGAAAGGAACTCGAAACATGTCAACCTTGGTTTTGAGAATCTCTCCCGGAGTTTGAGAGATTTGGACGTGAAAGGGTACCAATCTTGTTGGGGATTGGGAACCCTTCGCGAGAATGTCCAAAGTTTCAGCGGGATTTCCAAAATGTTGAAAGGAACTCGAAACATGTCAACCTTGGTTTTGAGAATCTCTCCCGGAGTTTGAGAGATTTGGACGTGAAAGGGTACCAGTCTTGTCGGGGATTGGGAACCCTTCGCGAGAATGTCCAAATTTTCAGCGGGATTTCCAAAATGTTGAAAGGAACTCGAAACATGTCAACCTTGGTTTTGAGAATCTCTCCCGGAGTTTGAGAGATTTGGACGTGAAAGGGTACCAATCTTGTCGGGGATCGGGAACCCTTCGCGACAATGTCCAAAGTTTCAGCGGGATTTCCAAAATGTTGAAAGGAACTCGAACCATGTCAACCTTGGTTTTGAGAATCTCTCCCGGAGTTTGAGAGATTTGGACGTGAAAGGGTACCAGTCTTGTCGGGGATCGGGAACCCTTCGCGAGAATGTCCAAAGTTTCAGCGGGATTTCCAAAATGTTGAAAGGAACTCGAAACATGTCAACCTTGGTTTTGAGAATCTCTCCCGGAGTTTGAGAGATTTGGACGTGAAAGGGTACCAGTCTTGTCGGGGATTGGGAACCCTTCGCGAGAATGTCCAAAGTTTCAGCGGGATTTCCAAAATGTTGAAAGGAACTCGAAACATGTCAACCTTGGTTTTGAGAATCTCTCCCGGACTTTGAGAGATTTGGACGTGAAAGGGTACCAGTCTTGTCGGGGATTGGGAACCCTTCGCGAGAATGTCCAAAGTTTCAGCGGGATTTCCAAAATGTTGAAAGGAACTCGAAACATGTCAACCTTGGTTTTGAGAATCTCTCCCGGAGTTTGAGAGATTTGGACGTGAAAGGGTACCAGTCTTGTCGGGGATTGGGAACCCTTCGCGAGAATGTCCAAAGTTTCAGCGGGATTTCCAAAATGTTGAAAGGAACTCGAACCATGTCAACCTTGGTTTTGAGAATCTCTCCCGGAGTTTGAGAGATTTGGACGTGAAAGGGTACCAGTCTTGTCGGGGATCGGGAACCCTTCGCGAGAATGTCCAAAGTTTCAGCGGGATTTCCAAAATGTTGAAAGGAACTCGAAACATGTCAACCTTGGTTTTGAGAATCTCTCCCGGAGTTTGAGAGATTTGGACGTGAAAGGGTACCAATCTTGTTGGGGATGTGGAACCCTTCGCGAGAATGTCCAAAGTTTCAGCGGGATTTCCAAAATGTTGAAAGGAACTCGAAACATGTCAACCTTGGTTTTGAGAATCTCTCCCGGTGTTTGAGAGATTTGGACGTGAAAGGGTACCAGTCTTGTCGGGGATTGGGAACGCATCGCGAGAATGTCCAAAGTTTCAGCGGGATTTCCAAAATGTTGAAAGGAACTCGAAACATGTCAACCTTGGTTTTGAGAATCTCTCCCGGAGTTTGAGAGATTTGGACGTGAAAGGGTACCAGTCTTGTCGGGGATTGGGAACCCTTCGCGAGAATGTCCAAAGTTTCAGCGGGATTTCCAAAATGTTGAAAGGAACTCGAAACATGTCAACCTTGGTTTTGAGAATCTCTCCCGGACTTTGAGAGATTTGGACGTGAAAGGGTACCAATCTTGTCGGGGATTGGGAACCCTTCGCGAGAATGTCCAAAGTTTCAGCGGGATTTCCAAAATGTTGAAAGGAACTCGAAACATGTCAACCTTGGTTTTGAGAATCTCTCCCGGAGTTTGAGAGATTTGGACGTAAAAGGGTACCAGTCTTGTCGGGGATCGGGAACCCTTCGAGACAATATCCAAAGTTTCAGCGGGATTTCCAAAATGTTGAAAGGAACTCGAAACATGTCAACCTTGGTTTTGAGAATCTCTCCCGGAGTTTGAGAGATTTGGACGTGAAAGGGTACCAGTCTTGTCGGGGATTGGGAACCCTTCGCGAGAATGTCCAAAGTTTCAGCGGGATTTCCAAAATGTTGAAAGGAACTCGAACCATGTCAACCTTGGTTTTGAGAATCTCTCCCGGAGTTTGAGAGATTTGGACGTGAAAGGGTACCAGTCTTGTCGGGGATCGGGAACCCTTCGCGAGAATGTCCAAAGTTTCAGCGGGATTTCCAAAATGTTGAAAGGAACTCGAAACATGTCAACCTTGGTTTTGAGAATCTCTCCCGGAGTTTGAGAGATTTGGACGTGAAAGGGTACCAGTCTTGTCGGGGATTGGGAACCCTTTGCGAGAATGTCCAAAGTTTCAGCGGGATTTCCAAAATGTTGAAAGGAACTCGAAACATGTCAACCTTGGTTTTGAGAATCTCTCCCGGACTTTGAGAGATTTGGACGTGAAAGGGTACCAGTCTTGTCGGGGATTGGGAACCCTTCGCGAGAATGTCCAAAGTTTCAGCGGGATTTCCAAAATGTTGAAAGGAACTCGAAACATGTCAACCTTGGTTTTGAGAATCTCTCCCGGACTTTGAGAGATTTGGACGTGAAAGGGTACCAATCTTGTTGGGGATTGGGAACCCTTCGCGAGAATGTCCAAAGTTTCAGCGGGATTTCCAAAATGTTGAAAGGAACTCGAAACATGTCAACCTTGGTTTTGAGAATCTCTCCCGGAGTTTGAGAGATTTGGACGTGAAAGGGTACCAGTCTTGTCGGGGATTGGGAACCCTTCGCGAGAATGTCCAAAGTTTCAGCGGGATTTCCAAAATGTTGAAAGGAACTCGAAACATGTCAACCTTGGTTTTGAGAATCTCTCCCGGAGTTTGAGAGATTTGGACGTGAAAGGGTACCAGTCTTTTCGGGGATTGGGAACCCTTCGCGAGAATGTCCAAAGTTTCAGCGGGATTTCCAAAATGTTGAAAGGAACTCAAAACATGTCAACCTTGGTTTTGAGAATCTCTCCCGGACTTTGAGAGATTTGGACGTGAAAGGGTACCAATCTTGTTGGGGATTGGGAACCCTTCGCGAGAATGTCCAAAGTTTCAGCGGGATTTCCAAAATGTTGAAAGGAACTCGAAACATGTCAACCTTGGTTTTGAGAATCTCTCCCGGAGTTTGAGAGATTTGGACGTAAAAGGGTACCAGTCTTGTCGGGGATCGGGAACCCTTCGCGAGAATGACCAAAGTTTCAGCGGGATTTCCAAAATGTTGAAAGGAACTCGAAACATGTCAACCTTGGTTTTGAGAATCTCTCCCGGAGTTTGAGAGATTTGGACGTGAAAGGGTACCAGTCTTGTCGGGGATTGGGAACCCTTCGCGAGAATGTCCAAATTTTCAGCGGGATTTCCAAAATGTTGAAAGGAACTCGAAACATGTCAACCTTGGTTTTGAGAATCTCTCCCGGTGTTTGAGAGATTTGGACGTAAAAGGGTACCAGTCTTGTCGGGGATCGGGAACCCTTCGAGACAATATCCAAAGTTTCAGCGGGATTTCCAAAATGTTGAAAGGAACTCGAAACATGTCAACCTTGGTTTTGAGAATCTCTCCCGGAGTTTGAGAGATTTGGACGTGAAAGGGTACCAGTCTTGTCGGGGATTGGGAACCCTTCGCGAGAATGTCCAAAGTTTCAGCGGGATTTCCAAAATGTTGAAAGGAACTCGAACCATGTCAACCTTGGTTTTGAGAATCTCTCCCGGAGTTTGAGAGATTTGGACGTGAAAGGGTACCAGTCTTGTCGGGGATCGGGAACCCTTCGCGAGAATGTCCAAAGTTTCAGCGGGATTTCCAAAATGTTGAAAGGAACTCGAAACATGTCAACCTTGGTTTTGAGAATCTCTCCCGGAGTTTGAGAGATTTGGACGTGAAAGGGTACCAGTCTTGTCGGGGATTGGGAACCCTTCGCGAGAATGTCCAAAGTTTCAGCGGGATTTCCAAAATGTTGAAAGGAACTCGAAACATGTCAACCTTGGTTTTGAGAATCTCTCCCGGAGTTTGAGAGATTTGGACGTGAAAGGGTACCAGTCTTGTCGGGGATTGGGAACCCTTCGCGAGAATGTCCAAAGTTTCAGCGGGATTTCCAAAATGTTGAAAGGAACTCGAAACATGTCAACCTTGGTTTTGAGAATCTCTCCCGGACTTTGAGAGATTTGGACGTGAAAGGGTACCAATCTTGTTGGGGATTGGGAACCCTTCGCGAGAATGTCCAAAGTTTCAGCGGGATTTCCAAAATGTTGAAAGGAACTCGAAACATGTCAACCTTGGTTTTGAGAATCTCTCCCGGAGTTTGAGAGATTTGGACGTGAAAGTGTACCAGTCTTGTCGGGGATTGGGAACCCTTCGCGAGAATGTCCAAAGTTTCAGCGGGATTTCCAAAATGTTGAAAGGAACTCGAAACATGTCAACCTTGGTTTTGAGAATCTCTCCCGGAGTTTGAGAGATTTGGACGTGAAAGGGTACCAGTCTTGTCGGGGATTGGGAACGCTTCGCGAGAATGTCCAAAGTTTCAGCGGGATTTCCAAAATGTTGAAAGGAACTCAAAACATGTCAACCTTGGTTTTGAGAATCTCTCCCGGACTTTGAGAGATTTGGACGTGAAAGGGTACCAATCTTGTTGGGGATTGGGAACCCTTCGCGAGAATGTCCAAAGTTTCAGCGGGATTTCCAAAATGTTGAAAGGAACTCGAAACATGTCAACCTTGGTTTTGAGAATCTCTCCCGGAGTTTGAGAGATTTGGACGTAAAAGGGTACCAGTCTTGTCGGGGATCGGGAACCCTTCGCGACAATATCCAAAGTTTCAGCGGGATTTCCAAAATGTTGAAAGGAACTCGAAACATGTCAACCTTGGTTTTGAGAATCTCTCCCGGAGTTTGAGAGATTTGGACGTGAAAGGGTACCAGTCTTGTCGGGGATTGGGAACCCTTCGCGAGAATGTCCAAAGTTTCAGCGGGATTTCCAAAATGTTGAAAGGAACTCGAACCATGTCAACCTTGGTTTTGAGAATCTCTCCCGGAGTTTGAGAGATTTGGACGTGAAAGGGTACCAGTCTTGTCGGGGATCGGGAACCCTTCGCGAGAATGTCCAAAGTTTCAGCGGGATTTCCAAAATGTTGAAAGGAACTCGAAACATGTCAACCTTGGTTTTGAGAATCTCTCCCGGAGTTTGAGAGATTTGGACGTGAAAGGGTACCAGTCTTGTCGGGGATTGGGAACCCTTCGCGAGAATGTCCAAAGTTTCAGCGGGATTTCCAAAATGTTGAAAGGAACTCGAAACATGTCAACCTTGGTTTTGAGAATCTCTCCCGGAGTTTGAGAGATTTGGACGTGAAAGGGTACCAGTCTTGTTGGGGATTGGGAACCCTTCGCGAGAATGTCCAAAGTTTCAGCGGGATTTCCAAAATGTTGAAAGGAACTCGAAACATGTCAACCTTGGTTTTGAGAATCTCTCCCGGAGTTTGAGAGATTTGGACGTGAAAGGGTACCAATCTTGTTGGGGATTGGGAACCCTTCGCGAGAATGTCCAAAGTTTCAGCGGGATTTCCAAAATGTTGAAAGGAACTCGAACCATGTCAACCTTGGTTTTGAGAATCTCTCCCGGAGTTTGAGAGATTTGGACGTGAAAGGGTACCAATCTTGTCGGGGATTGGGAACCCTTCGCCAGAATGTCCAAAGTTTCAGCGGGATTTCCAAACTGTTGAAAGGAACTCGAACCATGTCAACCTTGGTTTTGAGAATCTCTCCCGGAGTTTGAGAGATTTGGACGTGAAAGGGTACCAGTCTTGTCGGGGATCGGGAACCCTTCGCGAGAATGTCCAAAGTTTCAGCGGGATTTCCAAAATGTTGAAAGGAACTCGAAACATGTCAACCTTGGTTTTGAGAATCTCTCCCGGAGTTTGAGAGATTTGGACGTGAAAGGGTACCAATCTTGTCGGGGATTGGGAACCCTTCGCGAGAATGTCCAAAGTTTCAGCGGGATTTCCAAAATGTTGAAAGGAACTCGAACCATGTCAACCTTGGTTTTGAGAATCTCTCCCGGAGTTTGAGAGATTTGGACGTGAAAGGGTACCAATCTTGTTGGGGATTGGGAACCCTTCGCGAGAATGTCCAAAGTTTCAGCGGGATTTCCAAAATGTTGAAAGGAACTCGAAACATGTCAACCTTGGTTTTGAGAATCTCTCCCGGAGTTTGAGAGATTTGGACGTGAAAGGGTACCAATCTTGTTGGGGATTGGGAACCCTTCGCGAGAATGTCCAAAGTTTCAGCGGGATTTCCAAAATGTTGAAAGGAACTCGAAACATGTCAACCTTGGTTTTGAGAATCTCTCCCGGAGTTTGAGAGATTTGGACGTGAAAGGGTACCAGTCTTGTCGGGGATTGGGAACCCTTCGCGAGAATGTCCAAATTTTCAGCGGGATTTCGAAAATGTTGAAAGGAACTCGAAACATGTCAACCTTGGTTTTGAGAATCTCTCCCGGAGTTTGAGAGATTTGGACGTGAAAGGGTACCAATCTTGTCGGGGATCAGGAACCCTTCGCGACAATGTCCAAAGTTTCAGCGGGATTTCCAAAATGTTGAAAGGAAGTCGAACCATGTCAACCTTGGTTTTGAGAATCTCTCCCGGACTTTGAGAGATTTGGACGTGAAAGGGTACCAGCCTTGTCGGGGATCGGGAACCCTTCGCGAGAATGTCCAAAGTTTCAGCGGGATTTCCAAAATGTTGAAAGGAACTCGAAACATGTCAACCTTGGTTTTGAGAATCTCTCCCGGAGTTTGAGAGATTTGGACGTGAAAGGGTACCAATCTTGTCGGGGATTGGGAACCCTTCGCGAAAAGGTCCAAAGTTTCAGCGGGATTTCCAAAATGTTGAAAGGAACTCGAAACATGTCAACCTTGGTTTTGAGAATCTCTCCCGGAGTTTGAGAGATTTGGACGTGAAAGGGTACCAATCTTGTCGGGGATTGGGAACCCTTCGCGAGAATGTCCAAAGTTTCAGCGGGATTTCCAAACTGTTGAAAGGAACTCGAAACATGTCAACCTTGGTTTTGAGAATCTCTCCCGGAGTTTGAGAGATTTGGACGTGAAAGGGTACCAGTCTTGTCGGGGATTGGGAACCCTTCGCGAGAATGTCCAAAGTTTCAGCGGGATTTCCAAAATGTTGAAAGGAACTCGAAACATGTCAACCTTGGTTTTGAGAATCTCTCCGGGAGTTTGAGAGATTTGGACGTGAAAGGGCACCAATCTTGTCGGGGATTGGGAACCCTTCGCGAGAATGTCCAAAGTTTCAGCGGGATTTCCAAAATGTTGAAAGGAACTCGAAACATGTCAACCTTGGTTTTGAGAATCTCTCCCGGAGTTTGAGAGATTTGGACGTGAAAGGGTACCAATCTTGTTGGGGATGTGGAACCCTTCGCGAGAATGTCCAAAGTTTCAGCGGGATTTCCAAAATGTTGAAAGGAACTCGAACCATGTCAACCTTGGTTTTGAGAATCTCTCCCGGAGTTTGAGAGATTTGGACGTGAAAGGGTACCAGTCTTGTCGGGGATTGGGAACCCTTCGCGAGAATGTCCAAAGTTTCAGCGGGATTTCCAAAATGTTGAAAGGAACTCGAAACATGTCAACCTTGGTTTTGAGAATCTCTCCCGGACTTTGAGAGATTTGGACGTGAAAGGGTACCAATCTTGTCGGGGATTGGGAACCCTTCGCGAGAATGTCCAAAGTTTCAGCGGGATTTCCAAAATGTTGAAAGGAACTCGAAACATGTCAACCTTGGTTTTGAGAATCTCTCCCGGAGTTTGAGAGATTTGGACGTGAAAGGGTACCAATCTTGTTGGGGATTGGGAACCCTTCGCGAGAATGTCCAAAGTTTCAGCGGGATTTCCAAAATGTTGAAAGGAACTCGAAACATGTCAACCTTGGTTTTGAGAATCTCTCCCGGAGTTTGAGAGATTTGGACGTGAAAGGGTACCAGTCTTGTCGGGGATTGGGAACCCTTCGCGAGAATGTCCAAATTTTCAGCGGGATTTCCAAAATGTTGAAAGGAACTCGAAACATGTCAACCTTGGTTTTGAGAATCTCTCCCGGAGTTTGAGAGATTTGGACGTGAAAGGGTACCAATCTTGTCGGGGATCAGGAACCCTTCGCGACAATGTCCAAAGTTTCAGCGGGATTTCCAAAATGTTGAAAGGAAGTCGAACCATGTCAACCTTGGTTTTGAGAATCTCTCCCGGACTTTGAGAGATTTGGACGTGAAAGGGTACCAGCCTTGTCGGGGATCGGGAACCCTTCGCGAGAATGTCCAAAGTTTCAGCGGGATTTCCAAAATGTTGAAAGGAACTCGAAACATGTCAACCTTGGTTTTGAGAATCTCTCCCGGAGTTTGAGAGATTTGGACGTGAAAGGGTACCAATCTTGTCGGGGATTGGGAACCCTTCGCGAAAAGGTCCAAAGTTTCAGCGGGATTTCCAAAATGTTGAAAGGAACTCGAAACATGTCAACCTTGGTTTTGAGAATCTCTCCCGGAGTTTGAGAGATTTGGACGTGAAAGGGTACCAATCTTGTCGGGGATTGGGAACCCTTCGCGAGAATGTCCAAAGTTTCAGCGGGATTTCCAAACTGTTGAAAGGAACTCGAAACATGTCAACCTTGGTTTTGAGAATCTCTCCCGGAGTTTGAGAGATTTGGACGTGAAAGGGTACCAGTCTTGTCGGGGATTGGGAACCCTTCGCGAGAATGTCCAAAGTTTCAGCGGGATTTCCAAAATGTTGAAAGGAACTCGAAACATGTCAACCTTGGTTTTGAGAATCTCTCCGGGAGTTTGAGAGATTTGGACGTGAAAGGGCACCAATCTTGTCGGGGATTGGGAACCCTTCGCGAGAATGTCCAAAGTTTCAGCGGGATTTCCAAAATGTTGAAAGGAACTCGAAACATGTCAACCTTGGTTTTGAGAATCTCTCCCGGAGTTTGAGAGATTTGGACGTGAAAGGGTACCAATCTTGTTGGGGATGTGGAACCCTTCGCGAGAATGTCCAAAGTTTCAGCGGGATTTCCAAAATGTTGAAAGGAACTCGAAACATGTTGACCTTGGTTTTGAGAATCTCTCCCGGAGTTTGAGAGATTTGGACGTGAAAGGGTACCGATCTTCTCGGGGATTGGGAACCCTTCGCGAGAATGTCCAAAGTTTCAGCGGGATTTCCAAAATGTTGAAAGGAACTCGAAACATGTCAACCTTGGTTTTGAGAATCTCTCCCGGTGTTTGAGAGATTTGGACGTGAAAGGGTACCAGTCTTGTCGGGGATTGGGAACCCATCGCGAGAATGTCCAAAGTTTCAGCGGGATTTCCAAAATGTTGAAAGGAACTCGAAACATGTCAACCTTGGTTTTGAGAATCTCTCCCGGAGTTTGAGAGATTTGGACGTGAAAGGGTACCAGTCTTGTCGGGGATTGGGAACCCTTCGCGAGAATGTCCAAAGTTTCAGCGGGATTTCCAAAATGTTGAAAGGAACTCGAACCATGTCAACCTTGGTTTTGAGAATCTCTCCCGGAGTTTGAGAGATTTGGACGTGAAAGGGTACCAGTCTTGTCGGGGATTGGGAACCCTTCGCGAGAATGTCCAAAGTTTCAGCGGGATTTCCAAAATGTTGAAAGGAACTCGAAACATGTCAACCTTGGTTTTGAGAATCTCTCCCGGACTTTGAGAGATTTGGACGTGAAAGGGTACCAATCTTGTCGGGGATTGGGAACCCTTCGCGAGAATGTCCAAAGTTTCAGCGGGATTTCCAAAATGTTGAAAGGAACTCGAAACATGTCAACCTTGGTTTTGAGAATCTCTCCCGGAGTTTGAGAGATTTGGACGTGAAAGGGTACCAGTCTTGTCGGGGATCGGGAACCCTTCGCGACAATATCCAAAGTTTCAGCGGGATTTCCAAAATGTTGAAAGGAACTCGAAACATGTCAACCTTGGTTTTGAGAATCTCTCCCGGAGTTTGAGAGATTTGGACGTGAAAGGGTACCAGTCTTGTCGGGGATTGGGAACCCTTCGCGAGAAGGTCCAAAGTTTCAGCGGGATTTCCAAAATGTTGAAAGGAACTCGAACCATGTCAACCTTGGTTTTGAGAATCTCTCCCGGAGTTTGAGAGATTTGGACGTGAAAGGGTACCAGTCTTGTCGGGGATCGGGAACCCTTCGCGAGAATGTCCAAAGTTTCAGCGGGATTTCCAAAATGTTGAAAGGAACTCGAAACATGTCAACCTTGGTTTTGAGAATCTCTCCCGGAGTTTGAGAGATTTGGACGTGAAAGGGTACCAGTCTTGTCGGGGATCGGGAACCCTTCGCGAGAATGTCCAAATTTTCAGCGGGATTTCCAAAATGTTGAAAGGAACTCGAAACATGTCAACCTTGGTTTTGAGAATCTCTCCCGGAGTTTGAGAGATTTGGACGTGAAAGGGTACCAATCTTGTCGGGGATCGGGAACCCTTCGCGACAATGTCCAAAGTTTCAGCGGGATTTCCAAAATGTTGAAAGGAACTCGAAACATGTCAACCTTGGTTTTGAGAATCTCTCCCGGAGTTTGAGAGATTTGGACGTGAAAGGGTACCAGTCTTGTCGGGGATTTGGAACCCTTCGCGAGAATGTCCAAAGTTTCAGCGGGATTTCCAAAATGTTGAAAGGAACTCTAAACATGTCAACCTTGGTTTTGAGAATCTCTCCCGGAGTTTGAGAGATTTGGACGTGAAAGGGTACCAGTCTTGTCGGGGATCGGGAACCCTTCGCGAGAATGTCCAAAGTTTCAGCGGGATTTCCAAAATGTTGAAAGGAACTCGAAACATGTCAACCTTGGTTTTGAGAATCTCTCCCGGAGTTTGAGAGATTTGGACGTGAAAGGGTACCAGTCTTGTCGGGGATTGGGAACCCTTCGCGAGAATGTCCAAATTTTCAGCGGGATTTCCAAAATGTTGAAAGGAACTCGAAACATGTCAACCTTGGTTTTGAGAATCTCTCCCGGAGTTTGAGAGATTTGGACGTGAAAGGGTACCAATCTTGTCGGGGATCGGGAACCCTTCGCGACAATGTCCAAAGTTTCAGCGGGATTTCCAAAATGTTGAAAGGAACTCGAAACATGTCAACCTTGGTTTTGAGAATCTCTCCCGGAGTTTGAGAGATTTGGACGTGAAAGGGTACCAGTCTTGTCGGGGATTTGGAACCCTTCGCGAGAATGTCCAAAGTTTCAGCGGGATTTCCAAAATGTTGAAAGGAACTCTAACCATGTCAACCTTGGTTTTGAGAATCTCTCCCGGAGTTTGAGAGATTTGGACGTGAAAGGGTACCAGTCTTGTCGGGGATCGGGAACCCTTCGCGAGAATGTCCAAAGTTTCAGCGGGATTTCCAAAATGTTGAAAGGAACTCGAAACATGTCAACCTTGGTTTTGAGAATCTCTCCCGGAGTTTGAGAGATTTGGACGTGAAAGGGTACCAATCTTGTCGGGGATCGGGAACCCTTCGCGACAATGTCCAAAGTTTCAGCGGGATTTCCAAAATGTTGAAAGGAACTCGAACCATGTCAACCTTGGTTTTGAGAATCTCTCCCGGAGTTTGAGAGATTTGGACGTGAAAGGGTACCAGTCTTGTCGGGGATCGGGAACCCTTCGCGAGAATGTCCAAAGTTTCAGCGGGATTTCCAAAATGTTGAAAGGAACTCGAAACATGTCAACCTTGGTTTTGAGAATCTCTCCCGGAGTTTGAGAGATTTGGACGTGAAAGGGTACCAATCTTGTCGGGGATTGGGAACCCTTCGCGAGAAGGTCCAAAGTTTCAGCGGGATTTCCAAAATGTTGAAAGGAACTCGAAACATGTCAACCTTGGTTTTGAGAATCTCTCCCGGAGTTTGAGAGATTTGGACGTGAAAGGGTACCAGTCTTGTCGGGGATCGGGAACCCTTCGCGAGAATGACCAAAGTTTCAGCGGGATTTCCAAACTGTTGAAAGGAACTCGAAACATGTCAACCTTGGTTTTGAGAATCTCTCCCGGAGTTTGAGAGATTTGGACGTGAAAGGGTACCAGTCTTGTCGGGGATTGGGAACCCTTCGCGAGAATGTCCAAAGTTTCAGCGGGATTTCCAAAATGTTGAAAGGAACTCGAAACATGTCAACCTTGGTTTTGAGAATCTCTCCCGGAGTTTGAGAGATTTGGACGTGAAAGGGCACCAATCTTGTCGGGGATTGGGAACCCTTCGCGAGAATGTCCAAAGTTTCAGCGGGATTTCCAAAATGTTGAAAGGAACTCGAAACATGTCAACCTTGGTTTTGAGAATCTCTCCCGGAGTTTGAGAGATTTGGACGTGAAAGGGTACCAGTCTTGTCGGGGATTGGGAACCCTTCGCGAGAATGTCCAAAGTTTCAGCGGGATTTCCAAAATGTTGAAAGGAACTCGAAACATGTCAACCTTGGTTTTGAGAATCTCTCCCGGAGTTTGAGAGATTTGGACGTGAAAGGGTACCAGTCTTGTCGGGGATTGGGAACCCTTCGCGAGAATGTCCAAAGTTTCAGCGGGATTTCCAAAATGTTGAAAGGAACTCGAAACATGTCAACCTTGGTTTTGAGAATCTCTCCCGGAGTTTGAGAGATTTGGACGTGAAAGGGTACCAGTCTTGCCGGGGATCGGGAACCCTTCGCGAGAATGTCCAAAGTTTCAGCGGGATTTCCAAAATGTTGAAAGGAACTCGAAACATGTCAACCTTGGTTTTGAGAATCTCTCCCGGAGTTTGAGAGATTTGGACGTGAAAGGGTACCAGTCTTGTCGGGGATTGGGAACCCTTCGCGAGAATGTCCAAATTTTCAGCGGGATTTCCAAAATGTTGAAAGGAACTCGAAACATGTCAACCTTGGTTTTGAGAATCTCTCCCGGAGTTTGAGAGATTTGGACGTGAAAGGGTACCAATCTTGTCGGGGATCGGGAACCCTTCGCGACAATGTCCAAAGTTTCAGCGGGATTTCCAAAATGTTGAAAGGAACTCGAAACATGTCAACCTTGGTTTTGAGAATCTCTCCCGGAGTTTGAGAGATTTGGACGTGAAAGGGTACCAGTCTTGTCGGGGATTGGGAACCCTTCGCGAGAATGTCCAAAGTTTCAGCGGGATTTCCAAAATGTTGAAAGGAACTCGAAACATGTCAACCTTGGTTTTGAGAATCTCTCCCGGAGTTTGAGAGATTTGGACGTGAAAGGGTACCAGTCTTGTCGGGGATCGGGAACCCTTCGCGAGAATGTCCAAAGTTTCAGCGGGATTTCCAAAATGTTGAAAGGAACTCGAAACATGTCAACCTTGGTTTTGAGAATCTCTCCCGGAGTTTGAGAGATTTGGACGTGAAAGGGTACCAGTCTTGTCGGGGATTGGGAACCCTTCGCGAGAATGTCCAAATTTTCAGCGGGATTTCCAAAATGTTGAAAGGAACTCGAAACATGTCAACCTTGGTTTTGAGAATCTCTCCCGGAGTTTGAGAGATTTGGACGTGAAAGGGTACCAATCTTGTCGGGGATCGGGAACCCTTCGCGACAATGTCCAAAGTTTCAGCGGGATTTCCAAAATGTTGAAAGGAACTCGAAACATGTCAACCTTGGTTTTGAGAATCTCTCCCGGAGTTTGAGAGATTTGGACGTGAAAGGGTACCAGTCTTGTCGGGGATTTGGAACCCTTCGCGAGAATGTCCAAAGTTTCAGCGGGATTTCCAAAATGTTGAAAGGAACTCGAACCATGTCAACCTTGGTTTTGAGAATCTCTCCCGGAGTTTGAGAGATTTGGACGTGAAAGGGTACCAGTCTTGTCGGGGATCGGGAACCCTTCGCGAGAATGTCCAAAGTTTCAGCGGGATTTCCAAAATGTTGAAAGGAACTCGAAACATGTCAACCTTGGTTTTGAGAATCCCTCCCGGAGTTTGAGAGATTTGGACGTGAAAGGGTACCAGTCTTGTCGGGGATTGGGAACCCTTCGCGAGAATGTCCAAAGTTTCAGCGGGATTTCCAAAATGTTGAAAGGAACTCGAACCATGTCAACCTTGGTTTTGAGAATCTCTCCCGGAGTTTGAGAGATTTGGACGTGAAAGGGTACCAGTCTTGTCGGGGATCGGGAACCCTTCGCGAGAATGTCCAAAGTTTCAGCGGGATTTCCAAAATGTTGAAAGGAACTCGAAACATGTCAACCTTGGTTTTGAGAATCTCTCCCGGAGTTTGAGAGATTTGGACGTGAAAGGGTACCAATCTTGTCGGGGATTGGGAACCCTTCGCGAGAAGGTCCAAAGTTTCAGCGGGATTTCCAAAATGTTGAAAGGAACTCGAACCATGTCAACCTTGGTTTTGAGAATCTCTCCCGGAGTCTGAGAGATTTGGACGTGAAAGGGTACCAGTCTTGTCGGGGATCGGGAACCCTTCGCGAGAATGTCCAAAGTTTCAGCGGGATTTCCAAAATGTTGAAAGGAACTCGAACCATGTCAACCTTGGTTTTGAGAATCTCTCCCGGAGTTTGAGAGATTTGGACGTGAAAGGGTACCAGTCTTGTTGGGGATTGGGAACCCTTCGCGAGAATGTCCAAAGTTTCAGCGGGATTTCCAAAATGTTGAAAGGAACTCGAAACATGTCAACCTTGGTTTTGAGAATCTCTCCCGGAGTTTGAGAGATTTGGACGTGAAAGGGTAGCAGTCTTGTCGGGGATTGGGAACCCTTCGCGACAATGTCCAAATTTTCAGCGGGATTTCCAAAATGTTGAAAGGAACTCGAAACATGTCAACCTTGGTTTTGAGAATCTCTCCCGGAGTTTGAGAGATTTGGACGTGAAAGGGTATCAGTCTTGTCGGGGATTGGGAACCCTTCGCGAGAATGTCCAAAGTTTCAGCAGGATTTCCAAAATGTTGAAAGGAACTCGAACCATGTCAACCTTGGTTTTGAGAATCTCTCCCGGAGTTTGAGAGATTTGGACGTGAAAGGGTACCAGTCTTGTTGGGGATTGGGAACCCTTCGCGAGAATGTCCAAAGTTTCAGCGGGATTTCCAAAATGTTGAAAGGAACTCGAAACATGTCAACCTTGGTTTTGAGAATCTCTCCCGGAGTTTGAGAGATTTGGACGTGAAAGGGTACCAGTCTTGTCGGGGATTGGGAACCCTTCGCGAGAATGTCCAAATTTTCAGCGGGATTTCCAAAATGTTGAAAGGAACTCGAAACATGTCAACCTTGGTTTTGAGAATCTCTCCCGGAGTTTGAGAGATTTGGACGTGAAAGGGTACCAATCTTGTTGGGGATTGGGAACCCTTCGCGACAATGTCCAAAGTTTCAGCGGGATTTCCCAAATGTTGAAAGGAACTCGAAACATGTCAACCTTGGTTTTGAGAATCTCTCCCGGAGTTTGAGAGATTTGGACGTAAAAGGGTACCAGTCTTGTCGGGGATTGGGAACCCTTCGCGAGAATGTCCAAAGTTTCAGCGGGATTTCCAAAATGTTGAAAGGAACTCGAAACATGTCAACCTTGGTTTTGAGAATCTCTCCCGGAGTTTGAGAGATTTGGACGTGAAAGGGTACCAATCTTGTCGGGGATCGGGAACCCTTCGCGACAATGTCCAAAGTTTCAGCGGGATTTCCAAAATGTTGAAAGGAACTCGAAACATGTCAACCTTGGTTTTGAGAATCTCTCCCGGAGTTTGAGAGATTTGGACGTGAAAGGGTACCAGTCTTGTCGGGGATTTGGAACCCTTCGCGAGAATGTCCAAAGTTTCAGCGGGATTTCCAAAATGTTGAAAGGAACTCGAACCATGTCAACCTTGGTTTTGAGAATCTCTCCCGGAGTTTGAGAGATTTGGACGTGAAAGGGTACCAGTCTTGTCGGGGATCGGGAACCCTTCGCGAGAATGTCCAAAGTTTCAGCGGGATTTCCAAAATGTTGAAAGGAACTCGAAACATGTCAACCTTGGTTTTGAGAATCTCTCCCGGAGTTTGAGAGATTTGGACGTGAAAGGGTACCAGTCTTGTTGGGGATTGGGAACCCTTCGCGAGAATGTCCAAAGTTTCAGCGGGATTTCCAAAATGTTGAAAGGAACTCGAAACATGTCAACCTTGGTTTTGAGAATCTCTCCCGGAGTTTGAGAGATTTGGACGTGAAAGGGTAGCAGTCTTGTCGGGGATTGGGAACCCTTCGCGACAATGTCCAAATTTTCAGCGGGATTTCCAAAATGTTGAAAGGAACTCGAAACATGTCAACCTTGGTTTTGAGAATCTCTCCCGGAGTTTGAGAGATTTGGACGTGAAAGGGTATCAGTCTTGTCGGGGATTGGGAACCCTTCGCGAGAATGTCCAAAGTTTCAGCAGGATTTCCAAAATGTTGAAAGGAACTCGAACCATGTCAACCTTGGTTTTGAGAATCTCTCCCGGAGTTTGAGAGATTTGGACGTGAAAGGGTACCAGTCTTGTTGGGGATTGGGAACCCTTCGCGAGAATGTCCAAAGTTTCAGCGGGATTTCCAAAATGTTGAAAGGAACTCGAAACATGTCAACCTTGGTTTTGAGAATCTCTCCCGGAGTTTGAGAGATTTGGACGTGAAAGGGTACCAGTCTTGTCGGGGATTGGGAACCCTTCGCGAGAATGTCCAAATTTTCAGCGGGATTTCCAAAATGTTGAAAGGAACTCGAAACATGTCAAGCTTGGTTTTGAGAATCTCTCCCGGAGTTTGAGAGATTTGGACGTGAAAGGGTACCAATCTTGTTGGGGATTGGGAACCCTTCGCGACAATGTCCAAAGTTTCAGCGGGATTTCCCAAATGTTGAAAGGAACTCGAAACATGTCAACCTTGGTTTTGAGAATCTCTCCCGGAGTTTGAGAGATTTGGACGTAAAAGGGTACCAGTCTTGTCGGGGATTGGGAACCCTTCGCGAGAATGTCCAAAGTTTCAGCGGGATTTCCAAAATGTTGAAAGGAACTCGAAACATGTCAACCTTGGTTTTGAGAATCTCTCCCGGAGTTTGAGAGATTTGGACGTGAAAGGGTACCAATCTTGTCGGGGATCGGGAACCCTTCGCGACAATGTCCAAAGTTTCAGCGGGATTTCCAAAATGTTGAAAGGAACTCGAAACATGTCAACCTTGGTTTTGAGAATCTCTCCCGGAGTTTGAGAGATTTGGACGTGAAAGGGTACCAGTCTTGTCTGGGATTTGGAACCCTTCGCGAGAATGTCCAAAGTTTCAGCGGGATTTCCAAAATGTTGAAAGGAACTCGAACCATGTCAACCTTGGTTTTGAGAATCTCTCCCGGAGTTTGAGAGATTTGGACGTGAAAGGGTACCAGTCTTGTCGGGGATCGGGAACCCTTCGCGAGAATGTCCAAAGTTTCAGCGGGATTTCCAAAATGTTGAAAGGAACTCGAAACATGTCAACCTTGGTTTTGAGAATCTCTCCCGGAGTTTGAGAGATTTGGACGTGAAAGGGTACCAATCTTGTCGGGGATTGGGAACCCTTCGCGAGAAGGTCCAAAGTTTCAGCGGGATTTCCAAAATGTTGAAAGGAACTCGAACCATGTCAACCTTGGTTTTGAGAATCTCTCCCGGAGTTTGAGAGATTTGGACGTGAAAGGGTACCAGTCTTGTCGGGGATCGGGAACCCTTCGCGAGAATGTCCAAAGTTTCAGCGGGATTTCCAAAATGTTGAAAGGAACTCGAAACATGTCAACCTTGGTTTTGAGAATCTCTCCCAGAGTTTGAGAGATTTGGACGTGAAAGGGTACCAGTCTTGTCGGGGATTGGGAACCCTTCGCGAGAAGGTCCAAAGTTTCAGCGGGATTTCCAAAATGTTGAAAGGAACTCGAAACATGTCAACCTTGGTTTTGAGAATCTCTCCCGGAGTTTGAGAGATTTGGACGTGAAAGGGTACCAGTCTTGTTGGGGATTGGGAACCCTTCGCGAGAATGTCCAAAGTTTCAGCGGGATTTCCAAAATGTTGAAAGGAACTCGAACCATGTCAACCTTGGTTTTGAGAATCTCTCCCGGAGTTTGAGAGATTTGGACGTGAAAGGGTACCAGTCTTGTCGGGGATCGGGAACCCTTCGCGAGAATGTCCAAAGTTTCAGCGGGATTTCCAAAATGTTGAAAGGAACTCGAAACATGTCAACCTTGGTTTTGAGAATCTCTCCCGGAGTTTGAGAGATTTGGACGTGAAAGGGTACCAAACTTGCGGGGATTGGGAACCCTTCGCGAGAAGGTCCAAAGTTTCAGCGGGATTTCCAAAATGTTGAAAGGAACTCGAAACATGTCAACCTTGGTTTTGAGAATCTCTCCCGGAGTTTGAGAGATTTGGACGTGAAAGGGTACCAATCTTGTTGGGGATTGGGAACCTTTCGCGAGAATGTCCAAATTTTCAGCGGGATTTCCAAAATGTTGAAAGGAACTCGAAACATGTCAACCTTGGTTTTGAGAATCTCTCCCGGAGTTTGAGAGATTTGGACGTGAAAGGGTACCAATCTTGTTGGGGATTGGGAACCCTTCGCGAGAATGTCCAAAGTTTCAGCGGGATTTCCAAAATGTTGAAAGGAACTCGAAACATGTCAACCTTGGTTTTGAGAATCTCTCCCGGAGTTTGAGAGATTTGGACGTGAAAGGGTACCAGTCTTGTCGGGGATTGGGAACCCTTCGCGAGAATGTCCAAATTTTCAGCGGGATTTCCAAAATGTTGAAAGGAACTCGAAACATGTCAACCTTGGTTTTGAGAATCTCTCCCGGAGTTTGAGAGATTTGGACGTGAAAGGGTACCAATCTTGTCGGGGATCGGGAACCCTTCGCGACAATGTCCAAAGTTTCAGCGGGATTTCCAAAATGTTGAAAGGAACTCGAACCATGTCAACCTTGTTTTGAGAATCTCTCCCGGAGTTTGAGAGATTTGGACGTGAAAGGGTACCAGTCTTGTCGGGGATCGGGAACCCTTCGCGAGAATGTCCAAAGTTTCAGCGGGATTTCCAAAATGTTGAAAGGAACTCGAAACATGTCAACCTTGGTTTTGAGAATCTCTCCCGGAGTTTGAGAGATTTGGACGTGAAAGGGTACCAATCTTGTCGGGGATTGGGAACCCTTCGCGAGAAGGTCCAAAGTTTCAGCGGGATTTCCAAAATGTTGAAAGGAACTCGAAACATGTCAACCTTGGTTTTGAGAATCTCTCCCGGAGTTTGAGAGATTTGGACGTGAAAGGGTACCAGTCTTGTCGGGGATTGGGAACCCTTCGCGAGAATGACCAAAGTTTCAGCGGGATTTCCAAACTGTTGAAAGGAACTCGAAACATGTCAACCTTGGTTTTGAGAATCTCTCCCGGAGTTTGAGAGATTTGGACGTGAAAGGGTACCAGTCTTGTCGGGGATTGGGAACCCTTCGCGAGAATGTCCAAAGTTTCAGCGGGATTTCCAAAATGTTGAAAGGAACTCGAAACATGTCAACCTTGGTTTTGAGAATCTCTCCCGGAGTTTGAGAGATTTGGACGTGAAAGGGCACCAATCTTGTCGGGGATCGGGAACCCTTCGCGAGAATGTCCAAAGTTTCAGCGGGATTTCCAAAATGTTGAAAGGAACTCGAAACATGTCAACCTTGGTTTTGAGAATCTCTCCCGGAGTTTGAGAGATTTGGACGTGAAAGGGTACCAATCTTGTCGGGGATTGGGAACCCTTCGCGAGAAGGTCCAAAGTTTCAGCGGGATTTCCAAAATGTTGAAAGGAACTCGAAACATGTCAACCTTGGTTTTGAGAATCTCTCCCGGAGTTTGAGAGATTTGGACGTGAAAGGGTACCAATCTTGTTGGGGATTGGGAACCCTTCGCGAGAATGTCCAAAGTTTCAGCGGGATTTCCAAAATGTTGAAAGGAACTCGAAACATGTCAACCTTGGTTTTGAGAATCTCTCCCGGAGTTTGAGAGATTTGGACGTGAAAGGGTACCAGTCTTGTCGGGGATTGGGAACCCTTCGCGAGAATGTCCAAATTTTCAGCGGGATTTCCAAAATGTTGAAAGGAACTCGAAACATGTCAACCTTGGTTTTGAGAATCTCTCCCGGAGTTTGAGAGATTTGGACGTGAAAGTGTACCAATCTTGTCGGGGATCGGGAACCCTTAGCGACAATGTCCAAAGTTTCAGCGGGATTTCCAAAATGTTGAAAGGAACTCGAACCATGTCAACCTTGGTTTTGAGAATCTCTCCCGGTGTTTGAGAGATTTGGACGTGAAAGGGTACCAGTCTTGTCGGGGATCGGGAACCCTTCGCGAGAATGTCCAAAGTTTCAGCGGGATTTCCAAAATGTTGAAAGGAACTCGAAACATGTCAACCTTGGTTTTGAGAATCTCTCCCGGAGTTTGAGAGATTTGGACGTGAAAGGGTACCAATCTTGTCGGGGATTGGGAACCCTTCGCGAGAAGGTCCAAAGTTTCAGCGGGATTTCCAAAATGTTGAAAGGAACTCGAAACATGTCAACCTTGGTTTTGAGAATCTCTCCCGGAGTTTGAGAGATTTGGACGTGAAAGGGTACCAGTCTTGTCGGGGATTGGGAACCCTTCGCGAGAATGACCAAAGTTTCAGCGGGATTTCCAAAATGTTGAAAGGAACTCGAAACATGTCAACCTTGGTTTTGAGAATCTCTCCCGGAGTTTGAGAGATTTGGACGTGAAAGGGTACCAGTCTTGTCGGGGATTGGGAACCCTTCGCGAGAATGTCCAAAGTTTCAGCGGGATTTCCAAAATGTTGAAAGGAACTCGAAACATGTCAACCTTGGTTTTGAGAATCTCTCCCGGAGTTTGAGAGATTTGGACGTGAAAGGGTACCAATCTTGTCGGGGATTGGGAACCCTTCGCGAGAAGGTCCAAAGTTTCAGCGGGATTTCCAAAATGTTGAAAGGAACTCGAAACATGTCAACCTTGGTTTTGAGAATCTCTCCCGGAGTTTGAGAGATTTGGACGTGAAAGGGTACCAGTCTTGTCGGGGATTGGGAACCCTTCGTGAGAATGACCAAAGTTTCAGCGGGATTTCCAAAATGTTGAAAGGAACTCGAAACATGTCAACCTTGGTTTTGAGAATCTCTCCCGGAGTTTGAGAGATTTGGACGTGAAAGGGTACCAGTCTTGTCGGGGATTGGGAACCCTTCGCGAGAATGTCCAAAGTTTCAGCGGGATTTCCAAAATGTTGAAAGGAACTCGAAACATGTCAACCTTGGTTTTGAGAATCTCTCCCGGAGTTTGAGAGATTTGGACGTGAAAGGGTACCAATCTTGTCGGGGATCGGGAACCCTTCGCGACAATGTCCAAAGTTTCAGCGGGATTTCCAAAATGTTGAAAGGAACTCGAAACATGTCGACCTTGGTTTTGAGTATCTCTCCCGGAGTTTGAGAGATTTGGACGTGAAAGGGTACCGATCTTCTCGGGGATTTGGAACCCTTCGAGAGAATGTCCAAAGTTTCAGCGGGATTTCCAAAATGTTGAAAGGAACTCGAAACATGTCAACCTTGGTTTTGAGAATCTCTCCCGGAGTTTGAGAGATTTGGACGTGAAAGGGTACCAATCTTGTCGGGGATCGGGAACCCTTCGCGACAATGTCCAAAGTTTCAGCGGGATTTCCAAAATGTTGAAAGGAACTCGAACCATGTCAACCTTGGTTTTGAGAATCTCTCCCGGTGTTTGAGAGATTTGGACGTGAAAGGGTACCAGTCTTGTCGGGGATCGGGAACCCTTCGCGAGAATGTCCAAAGTTTCAGCGGGATTTCCAAAATGTTGAAAGGAACTCGAAACATGTCAACCTTGGTTTTGAGAATCTCTCCCGGAGTTTGAGAGATTTGGACGTGAAAGGGTACCAATCTTGTCGGGGATTGGGAACCCTTCGCGAGAAGGTCCAAAGTTTCAGCGGGATTTCCAAAATGTTGAAAGGAACTCGAAACATGTCAACCTTGGTTTTGAGAATCTCTCCCGGAGTTTGAGAGATTTGGACGTGAAAGGGTACCAGTCTTGTCGGGGATTGGGAACCCTTCGCGAGAATGTCCAAAGTTTCAGCGGGATTTCCAAAATGTTGAAAGGAACTCGAAACATGTCAACCTTGGTTTTGAGAATCTCTCCCGGAGTTTGAGAGATTTGGACGTGAAAGGGTACCAGTCTTGTCGGGGATTGGGAACCCTTCGCGAGAATGTCCAAAGTTTCAGCGGGATTTCCAAAATGTTGAAAGGAACTCGAAACATGTCAACCTTGGTTTTGAGAATCTCTCCCGGAGTTTGAGAGATTTGGACGTGAAAGGGTACCAATCTTGTCGGGGATTGGGAACCCTTCGCGAGAAGGTCCAAAGTTTCAGCGGGATTTCCAAAATGTTGAAAGGAACTCGAAACATGTCAACCTTGGTTTTGAGAATCTCTCCCGGAGTTTGAGAGATTTGGACGTGAAAGGGTACCAGTCTTGTCGGGGATTGGGAACCCTTCGCGAGAATGACCAAAGTTTCAGCGGGATTTCCAAAATGTTGAAAGGAACTCGAAACATGTCAACCTTGGTTTTGAGAATCTCTCCCGGAGTTTGAGAGATTTGGACGTGAAAGGGTACCAGTCTTGTCGGGGATTGGGAACCCTTCGCGAGAATGTCCAAAGTTTCAGCGGGATTTCCAAAATGTTGAAAGGAACTCGAAACATGTCAACCTTGGTTTTGAGAATCTCTCCCGGAGTTTGAGAGATTTGGACGTGAAAGGGTACCAATCTTGTCGGGGATCGGGAACCCTTCGCGACAATGTCCAAAGTTTCAGCGGGATTTCCAAAATGTTGAAAGGAACTCGAAACATGTTGACCTTGGTTTTGAGAATCTCTCCCGGAGTTTGAGAGATTTGGACGTGAAAGGGTACCGATCTTCTCGGGGATTTGGAACCCTTCGAGAGAATGTCCAAAGTTTCAGCGGGATTTCCAAAATGTTGAAAGGAACTCGAAACATGTCAACCTTGGTTTTGAGAATCTCTCCCGGTGTTTGAGAGATTTGGACGTGAAAGGGTACCAGTCTTGTCGGGGATTGGGAACCCATCGCGAGAATGTCCAAAGTTTCAGCGGGATTTCCAAAATGTTGAAAGGAACTCGAACCATGTCAACCTTGGTTTTGAGAATCTCTCCCGGAGTTTGAGAGATTTGGACGTGAAAGGGTACCAGTCTTGTCGGGGATTGGGAACCCTTCGCGAGAATGTCCAAAGTTTCAGCGGGATTTCCAAAATGTTGAAAGGAACTCGAAACATGTCAACCTTGGTTTTGAGAATCTCTCCCGGAGTTTGAGAGATTTGGACGTGAAAGGGTACCAGTCTTGTCGGGGATTGGGAACCCTTCGCAAGAATGTCCAAAGTTTCAGCGGGATTTCCAAAATGTTGAAAGGAACTCGAAACATGTCAACCTTGGTTTTGAGAATCTCTCCCGGAGTTTGAGAGATTTGGACGTGAAAGGGTACCAATCTTGTTGGGGATTGGGAACCCTTCGCGACAATGTCCAAAGTTTCAGCGGGATTTCCAAAATGTTGAAAGGAACTCGAAACATGTCAACCTTGGTTTTGAGAATCTCTCCCGGAGTTTGAGAGATTTGGACGTAAAAGGGTACCAGTCTTGTCGGGGATCGGGAACCCTTCGCGACAATATCCAAAGTTTCAGCGGGATTTCCAAAATGTTGAAAGGAACTCGAAACATGTCAACCTTGGTTTTGAGAATCTCTCCCGGAGTTTGAGAGATTTGGACGTGAAAGGGTACCAGTCTTGTCGGGGATTGGGAACCCTTCGCGAGAATGTCCAAAGTTTCAGCGGGATTTCCAAAATGTTGAAAGGAACTCGAACCATGTCAACCTTGGTTTTGAGAATCTCTCCCGGAGTTTGAGAGATTTGGACGTGAAAGGGCACCAATCTTGTCGGGGATCGGGAACCCTTCGCGAGAATGTCCAAAGTTTCAGCGGGATTTCCAAAATGTTGAAAGGAACTCGAAACATGTCAACATTGGTTTTGAGAATCTCTCCCGGAGTTTGAGAGATTTGGACGTGAAAGGGTACCAGTCTTGTCGGGGATTGGGAACCCTTCGCGAGAATGTCCAAAGTTTCAGCGGGATTTCCAAAATGTTGAAAGGAACTCGAAACATGTCAACCTTGGTTTTGAGAATCTCTCCCGCAGTTTGAGAGATTTGGACGTGAAAGGGTACCAGTCTTGTCGGGGATTGGGAACCCTTCTCGAGAAGGTCCAAAGTTTCAGCGGGATTTCCAAAATGTTGAAAGGAACTCGAAACATGTCAACCTTGGTTTTGAGAATCTCTCCCGGAGTTTGAGAGATTTGGACGTGAAAGGGTACCAGTCTTGTTGGGGATTGGGAACCCTTCGCGAGAATGTCCAAAGTTTCAGCGGGATTTCCAAAATGTTGAAAGGAACTCGAAACATGTTGACCTTGGTTTTGAGAATCTCTCCCGGAGTTTGAGAGATTTGGACGTGAAAGGGTACCGATCTTCTCGGGGATTGGGAACCCTTCGCGAGAATGTCCAAATTTTCAGCGGGATTTCCAAAATGTTGAAAGGAACTCGAAACATGTCAACCTTGGTTTTGAGAATCTCTCCCGGAGTTTGAGAGATTTGGACGTGAAAGGGTACCAATCTTGTCGGGGATCGGGAACCCTTCGCGACAATGTCCAAAGTTTCAGCGGGATTTCCAAAATGTTGAAAGGAACTCGAACCATGTCAACCTTGGTTTTGAGAATCTCTCCCGGAGTTTGAGAGATTTGGACGTGAAAGGGTACCAGTCTTGTCGGGTTCGGGAACCCTTCGCGAGAATGTCCAAAGTTTCAGCGGGATTTCCAAAATGTTGAAAGGAACTCGAAACATGTCAACCTTGGTTTTGAGAATCTCTCCCGGAGTTTGAGAGATTTGGACGTGAAAGGGTACCAATCTTGTCGGGGATTGGGAACCCTTCGCGAGAAGGTCCAAAGTTTCAGCGGGATTTCCAAAATGTTGAAAGGAACTCGAAACATGTCAACCTTGGTTTTGAGAATCTCTCCCGGAGTTTGAGAGATTTGGACGTGAAAGGGTACCAATCTTGTCGGGGATTGGGAACCGTTCGCGAGAATGTCCAAAGTTTCAGCGGGATTTCCAAAATGTTGAAAGGAACTCGAAACATGTCAACCTTGGTTTTGAGAATCTCTCCGGGAGTTTGAGAGATTTGGACGTGAAAGGGCACCAATCTTGTCGGGGATTGGGAACCCTTCGCGAGAATGTCCAAAGTTTCAGCGGGATTTCCAAACTGTTGAAAGGAACTCGAAACATGTCAACCTTGGTTTTGAGAATCTCTCCCGGAGTTTGAGAGATTTGGACGTGAAAGGGTACCAGTCTTGTCGGGGATTGGGAACCCTTCGCGAGAATGTCCAAAGTTTCAGCGGGATTTCCAAAATGTTGAAAGGAACTCGAAACATGTCAACCTTGGTTTTGAGAATCTCTCCGGGAGTTTGAGAGATTTGGACGTGAAAGGGCACCAATCTTGTCGGGGATTGGGAACCCTTCGCGAGAATGTCCAAAGTTTCAGCGGGATTTCCAAAATGTTGAAAGGAACTCGAAACATGTCAACCTTGGTTTTGAGAATCTCTCCCGGAGTTTGAGAGATTTGGACGTGAAAGGGTACCAATCTTGTTGGGGATGTGGAACCCTTCGCGAGAATGTCCAAAGTTTCAGCGGGATTTCCAAAATGTTGAAAGGAACTCGAAACATGTTGACCTTGGTTTTGAGAATCTCTCCCGGAGTTTGAGAGATTTGGACGTGAAAGGGTACCGATCTTCTCGGGGATTGGGAACCCTTCGCGAGAATGTCCAAAGTTTCAGCGGGATTTCCAAAATGTTGAAAGGAACTCGAAACATGTCAACCTTGGTTTTGAGAATCTCTCCCGGTGTTTGAGAGATTTGGACGTGAAAGGGTACCAGTCTTGTCGGGGATTGGGAACCCATCGCGAGAATGTCCAAAGTTTCAGCGGGATTTCCAAAATGTTGAAAGGAACTCGAAACATGTCAACCTTGGTTTTGAGAATCTCTCCCGGAGTTTGAGAGATTTGGACGTGAAAGGGTACCAGTCTTGTCGGGGATTGGGAACCCTTCGCGAGAATGTCCAAAGTTTCAGCGGGATTTCCAAAATGTTGAAAGGAACTCGAAACATGTCAACCTTGGTTTTGAGAATCTCTCCCGGAGTTTGAGAGATTTGGACGTGAAAGGGTACCAGTCTTGTCGGGGATTGGGAACCCTTCGCGAGAATGTCCAAAGTTTCAGCGGGATTTCCAAAATGTTGAAAGGAACTCGAAACATGTCAACCTTGGTTTTGAGAATCTCTCCCGGACTTTGAGAGATTTGGACGTGAAAGGGTACCAATCTTGTTGGGGATTGGGAACCCTTCGCGACAATGTCCAAAGTTTCAGCGGGATTTCCAAAATGTTGAAAGGAACTCGAAACATGTCAACCTTGGTTTTGAGAATCTCTCCCGGAGTTTGAGAGATTTGGACGTAAAAGGGTACCAGTCTTGTCGGGGATCGGGAACCCTTCGCGACAATATCCAAAGTTTCAGCGGGATTTCCAAAATGTTGAAAGGAACTCGAAACATGTCAACCTTGGTTTTGAGAATCTCTCCCGGAGTTTGAGAGATTTGGACGTGAAAGGGTACCAGTCTTGTCGGGGATTGGGAACCCTTCGCGAGAAGGTCCAAAGTTTCAGCGGGATTTCCAAAATGTTGAAAGGAACTCGAAACATGTCAACCTTGGTTTTGAGAATCTCTCCCGGAGTTTGAGAGATTTGGACGTGAAAGGGTACCAATCTTGTCGGGGATTGGGAACCGTTCGCGAGAATGTCCAAAGTTTCAGCGGGATTTCCAAAATGTTGAAAGGAACTCGAAACATGTCAACCTTGGTTTTGAGAATCTCTCCGGGAGTTTGAGAGATTTGGACGTGAAAGGGCACCAATCTTGTCGGGGATTGGGAACCCTTCGCGAGAATGTCCAAAGTTTCAGCGGGATTTCCAAACTGTTGAAAGGAACTCGAAACATGTCAACCTTGGTTTTGAGAATCTCTCCCGGAGTTTGAGAGATTTGGACGTGAAAGGGTACCAGTCTTGTCGGGGATTGGGAACCCTTCGCGAGAATGTCCAAAGTTTCAGCGGGATTTCCAAAATGTTGAAAGGAACTCGAAACATGTCAACCTTGGTTTTGAGAATCTCTCCGGGAGTTTGAGAGATTTGGACGTGAAAGGGCACCAATCTTGTCGGGGATTGGGAACCCTTCGCGAGAATGTCCAAAGTTTCAGCGGGATTTCCAAAATGTTGAAAGGAACTCGAAACATGTCAACCTTGGTTTTGAGAATCTCTCCCGGAGTTTGAGAGATTTGGACGTGAAAGGGTACCAATCTTGTTGGGGATGTGGAACCCTTCGCGAGAATGTCCAAAGTTTCAGCGGGATTTCCAAAATGTTGAAAGGAACTCGAAACATGTTGACCTTGGTTTTGAGAATCTCTCCCGGAGTTTGAGAGATTTGGACGTGAAAGGGTACCGATCTTCTCGGGGATTGGGAACCCTTCGCGAGAATGTCCAAAGTTTCAGCGGGATTTCCAAAATGTTGAAAGGAACTCGAAACATGTCAACCTTGGTTTTGAGAATCTCTCCCGGTGTTTGAGAGATTTGGACGTGAAAGGGTACCAGTCTTGTCGGGGATTGGGAACCCATCGCGAGAATGTCCAAAGTTTCAGCGGGATTTCCAAAATGTTGAAAGGAACTCGAAACATGTCAACCTTGGTTTTGAGAATCTCTCCCGGAGTTTGAGAGATTTGGACGTGAAAGGGTACCAGTCTTGTCGGGGATTGGGAACCCTTCGCGAGAATGTCCAAAGTTTCAGCGGGATTTCCAAAATGTTGAAAGGAACTCGAAACATGTCAACCTTGGTTTTGAGAATCTCTCCCGGAGTTTGAGAGATTTGGACGTGAAAGGGTACCAGTCTTGTCGGGGATTGGGAACCCTTCGCGAGAATGTCCAAAGTTTCAGCGGGATTTCCAAAATGTTGAAAGGAACTCGAAACATGTCAACCTTGGTTTTGAGAATCTCTCCCGGACTTTGAGAGATTTGGACGTGAAAGGGTACCAATCTTGTTGGGGATTGGGAACCCTTCGCGACAATGTCCAAAGTTTCAGCGGGATTTCCAAAATGTTGAAAGGAACTCGAAACATGTCAACCTTGGTTTTGAGAATCTCTCCCGGAGTTTGAGAGATTTGGACGTAAAAGGGTACCAGTCTTGTCGGGGATCGGGAACCCTTCGCGACAATATCCAAAGTTTCAGCGGGATTTCCAAAATGTTGAAAGGAACTCGAAACATGTCAACCTTGGTTTTGAGAATCTCTCCCGGAGTTTGAGAGATTTGGACGTGAAAGGGTACCAGTCTTGTCGGGGATTGGGAACCCTTCGCGAGAAGGTCCAAAGTTTCAGCGGGATTTCCAAAATGTTGAAAGGAACTCGAACCATGTCAACCTTGGTTTTGAGAATCTCTCCCGGAGTTTGAGAGATTTGGACGTGAAAGGGTACCAGTCTTGTCGGGGATCGGGAACCCTTCGCGAGAATGTCCAAAGTTTCAGCGGGATTTCCAAAATGTTGAAAGGAACTCGAAACATGTCAACCTTGGTTTTGAGAATCTCTCCCGGAGTTTGAGAGATTTGGACGTGAAAGGGTACCAGTCTTGTCGGGGATTGGGAACCCTTCGCGAGAATGTCCAAAGTTTCAGCGGGATTTCCAAAATGTTGAAAGGAACTCGAAACATGTCAACCTTGGTTTTGAGAATCTCTCCCGGAGTTTGAGAGATTTGGACGTGAAAGGGTACCAATCTTGTCGGGGATCGGGAACCCTTCGCGACAATGTCCAAAGTTTCAGCGGGATTTCCAAAATGTTGAAAGGAACTCGAAACATGTCAACCTTGGTTTTGAGAATCTCTCCCGGAGTTTGAGAGATTTGGACGTGAAAGGGTACCAGTCTTGTCGGGGATTGGGAACCCTTCGCGAGAATGTCCAAAGTTTCAGCGGGATTTCCAAAATGTTGAAAGGAACTCGAACCATGTCAACCTTGGTTTTGAGAATCTCTCCCGGAGTTTGAGAGATTTGGACGTGAAAGGGTACCAGTCTTGTCGGGGATCGCGAACCCTTCGCGAGAATGTCCAAAGTTTCAGCGGGATTTCCAAAATGTTGAAAGGAACTCGAAACATGTCAACCTTGGTTTTGAGAATCTCTCCCGGAGTTTGAGAGATTTGGACGTGAAAGGGTACCAATCTTGTCGGGGATCGGGAACCCTTCGCGACAATGTCCAAAGTTTCAGCGGGATTTCCAAAATGTTGAAAGGAACTCGAACCATGTCAACCTTGGTTTTGAGAATCTCTCCCGGAGTTTGAGAGATTTGGACGTGAAAGGGTACCAGTCTTGTCGGGGATCGGGAACCCTTCGCGAGAATGTCCAAAGTTTCAGCGGGATTTCCAAAATGTTGAAAGGAACTCGAAACATGTCAACCTTGGTTTTGAGAATCTCTCCCGGAGTTTGAGAGATTTGGACGTGAAAGGGTACCAGTCTTGTCGGGGATTGGGAACCCTTCGCGAGAATGTCCAAAGTTTCAGCGGGATTTCCAAAATGTTGAAAGGAACTCGAAACATGTCAACCTTGGTTTTGAGAATCTCTCCCGGAGTTTGAGAGATTTGGACGTGAAAGGGTACCAATCTTGTTGGGGATTGGGAACCCTTCGCGAGAATGTCCAAAGTTTCAGCGGGATTTCCAAAATGTTGAAAGGAACTCGAACCATGTCAACCTTGGTTTTGAGAATCTCTCCCGGAGTTTGAGAGATTTGGACGTGAAAGGGTACCAATCTTGTCGGGGATTGGGAACCCTTCGCGAGAATGTCCAAAGTTTCAGCGGGATTTCCAAACTGTTGAAAGGAACTCGAAACATGTCAACCTTGGTTTTGAGAATCTCTCCCGGAGTTTGAGAGATTTGGACGTGAAAGGGTACCAGTCTTGTCGGGGATCGGGAACCCTTCGCGAGAATGTCCAAAGTTTCAGCGGGATTTCCAAAATGTTGAAAGGAACTCGAAACATGTCAACCTTGGTTTTGAGAATCTCTCCCGGAGTTTGAGAGATTTGGACGTGAAAGGGTACCAATCTTGTTGGGGATTGGGAACCCTTCGCGAGAATGTCCAAAGTTTCAGCGGGATTTCCAAAATGTTGAAAGGAACTCGAAACATGTCAACCTTGGTTTTGAGAATCTCTCCCGGAGTTTGAGAGATTTGGACGTGAAAGGGTACCAATCTTGTTGGGGATTGGGAACCCTTCGCGAGAATGTCCAAAGTTTCAGCGGGATTTCCAAAATGTTGAAAGGAACTCGAAACATGTCAACCTTGGTTTTGAGAATCTCTCCCGGAGTTTGAGAGATTTGGACGTGAAAGGGTACCAGTCTTGTCGGGGATTGGGAACCCTTCGCGAGAATGTCCAAATTTTCAGCGGGATTTCCAAAATGTTGAAAGGAACTCGAAACATGTCAACCTTGGTTTTGAGAATCTCTCCCGGAGTTTGAGAGATTTGGACGTGAAAGGGTACCAATCTTGTCGGGGATCGGGAACCCTTCGCGACAATGTCCAAAGTTTCAGCGGGATTTCCAAAATGTTGAAAGGAACTCGAACCATGTCAACCTTGGTTTTGAGAATCTCTCCCGGAGTTTGAGAGATTTGGACGTGAAAGGGTACCAGTCTTGTCGGGGATCGGGAACCCTTCGCGAGAATGTCCAAAGTTTCAGCGGGATTTCCAAAATGTTGAAAGGAACTCGAAACATGTCAACCTTGGTTTTGAGAATCTCTCCCGGAGTTTGAGAGATTTGGACGTGAAAGGGTACCAATCTTGTCGGGGATTGGGAACCCTTCGCGAGAATGTCCAAAGTTTCAGCGGGATTTCCAAAATGTTGAAAGGAACTCGAAACATGTCAACCTTGGTTTTGAGAATCTCTCCCGGAGTTTGAGAGATTTGGACGTGAAAGGGTACCAATCTTGTTGGGGATGTGGAACCCTTCGCGAGAATGTCCAAAGTTTCAGCGGGATTTCCAAAATGTTGAAAGGAACTCGAAACATGTCAACCTTGGTTTTGAGAATCTCTCCCGGTGTTTGAGAGATTTGGACGTGAAAGGGTACCAGTCTTGTCGGGGATTGGGAACGCATCGCGAGAATGTCCAAAGTTTCAGCGGGATTTCCAAAATGTTGAAAGGAACTCGAAACATGTCAACCTTGGTTTTGAGAATCTCTCCCGGAGTTTGAGAGATTTGGACGTGAAAGGGTACCAGTCTTGTCGGGGATTGGGAACCCTTCGCGAGAATGTCCAAAGTTTCAGCGGGATTTCCAAAATGTTGAAAGGAACTCGAAACATGTCAACCTTGGTTTTGAGAATCTCTCCCGGACTTTGAGAGATTTGGACGTGAAAGGGTACCAATCTTGTTGGGGATTGGGAACCCTTCGCGAGAATGTCCAAAGTTTCAGCGGGATTTCCAAAATGTTGAAAGGAACTCGAAACATGTCAACCTTGGTTTTGAGAATCTCTCCCGGAGTTTGAGAGATTTGGACGTGAAAGGGTACCAGTCTTGTCTGGGATCGGGAACCCTTCGAGACAATATCCAAAGTTTCAGCGGGATTTCCAAAATGTTGAAAGGAACTCGAAACATGTCAACCTTGGTTTTGAGAATCTCTCCCGGAGTTTGAGAGATTTGGACGTGAAAGGGTACCAGTCTTGTCGGGGATTGGGAACCCTTCGCGAGAAGGTCCAAAGTTTCAGCGGGATTTCCAAAATGTTGAAAGGAACTCGAAACATGTCAACCTTGGTTTTGAGAATCTCTCCCGGAGTTTGAGAGATTTGGACGTGAAAGGGTACCAGTCTTGTCGGGGATTGGGAACCCTTCGCGAGAATGTCCAAAGTTTCAGCGGGATTTCCAAAATGTTGAAAGGAACTCGAAACATGTCAACCTTGGTTTTGAGAATCTCTCCCGGAGTTTGAGAGATTTGGACGTGAAAGGGTACCAATCTTGTTGGGGATTGGGAACCCTTCGCGAGAATGTCCAAAGTTTCAGCGGGATTTCCAAAATGTTGAAAGGAACTCGAAACATGTCAACCTTGGTTTTGAGAATCTCTCCCGGAGTTTGAGAGATTTGGACGTGAAAGGGTACCAGTCTTGTCGGGGATTGGGAACCCTTCGCGAGAATGTCCAAAGTTTCAGCGGGATTTCCAAAATGTTGAAAGGAACTCGAAACATGTCAACCTTGGTTTTGAGAATCTCTCCCGGAGTTTGAGAGATTTGGACGTGAAAGGGTACCAGTCTTGTCGGGGATTGGGAACCCTTCGCGAGAATGTCCAAAGTTTCAGCGGGATTTCCAAAATGTTGAAAGGAACTCAAAACATGTCAACCTTGGTTTTGAGAATCTCTCCCGGACTTTGAGAGATTTGGACGTGAAAGGGTACCAATCTTGTTGGGGATTGGGAACCCTTCGCGAGAATGTCCAAAGTTTCAGCGGGATTTCCAAAATGTTGAAAGGAACTCGAAACATGTCAACCTTGGTTTTGAGAATCTCTCCCGGAGTTTGAGAGATTTGGACGTAAAAGGGTACCAGTCTTGTCGGGGATCGGGAACCCTTCGCGACAATATCCAAAGTTTCAGCGGGATTTCCAAAATGTTGAAAGGAACTCGAAACATGTCAACCTTGGTTTTGAGAATCTCTCCCGGAGTTTGAGAGATTTGGACGTGAAAGGGTACCAGTCTTGTCGGGGATTGGGAACCCTTCGCGAGAATGTCCAAAGTTTCAGCGGGATTTCCAAAATGTTGAAAGGAACTCGAACCATGTCAACCTTGGTTTTGAGAATCTCTCCCGGAGTTTGAGAGATTTGGACGTGAAAGGGTACCAGTCTTGTCGGGGATCGGGAACCCTTCGCGAGAATGTCCAAAGTTTCAGCGGGATTTCCAAAATGTTGAAAGGAACTCGAAACATGTCAACCTTGGTTTTGAGAATCTCTCCCGGAGTTTGAGAGATTTGGACGTGAAAGGGTACCAATCTTGTTGGGGATTGGGAACCCTTCGCGAGAATGTCCAAAGTTTCAGCGGGATTTCCAAAATGTTGAAAGGAACTCGAAACATGTCAACCTTGGTTTTGAGAATCTCTCCCGGAGTTTGAGAGATTTGGACGTGAAAGGGTACCAGTCTTGTCGGGGATTGGGAACCCTTCGCGAGAATGTCCAAATTTTCAGCGGGATTTCCAAAATGTTGAAAGGAACTCGAAACATGTCAACCTTGGTTTTGAGAATCTCTCCCGGAGTTTGAGAGATTTGGACGTGAAAGGGTACCAATCTTGTCGGGGATCGGGAACCCTTCGCGACAATGTCCAAAGTTTCAGCGGGATTTCCAAAATGTTGAAAGGAACTCGAACCATGTCAACCTTGGTTTTGAGAATCTCTCCCGGAGTTTGAGAGATTTGGACGTGAAAGGGTACCAGTCTTGTCGGGGATCGGGAACCCTTCGCGAGAATGTCCAAAGTTTCAGCGGGATTTCCAAAATGTTGAAAGGAACTCGAAACATGTCAACCTTGGTTTTGAGAATCTCTCCCGGAGTTTGAGAGATTTGGACGTGAAAGGGTACCAGTCTTGTCGGGGATCGGGAACCCTTCGCGAGAATGTCCAAAGTTTCAGCGGGATTTCCAAAATGTTGAAAGGAACTCGAAACATGTCAACCTTGGTTTTGAGAATCTCTCCCGGAGTTTGAGAGATTTGGACGTGAAAGGGTACCAATCTTGTTGGGGATTGGGAACCCTTCGCGAGAATGTCCAAAGTTTCAGCGGGATTTCCAAAATGTTGAAAGGAACTCGAAACATGTCAACCTTGGTTTTGAGAATCTCTCCCGGAGTTTGAGAGATTTGGACGTGAAAGGGTACCAATCTTGTTGGGGATTGGGAACCCTTCGCGAGAATGTCCAAAGTTTCAGCGGGATTTCCAAAATGTTGAAAGGAACTCGAAACATGTCAACCTTGGTTTTGAGAATCTCTCCCGGAGTTTGAGAGATTTGGACGTGAAAGGGTACCAGTCTTGTCGGGGATTGGGAACCCTTCGCGAGAATGTCCAAATTTTCAGCGGGATTTCCAAAATGTTGAAAGGAACTCGAAACATGTCAACCTTGGTTTTGAGAATCTCTCCCGGAGTTTGAGAGATTTGGACGTGAAAGGGTACCAATCTTGTCGGGGATCGGGAACCCTTCGCGACAATGTCCAAAGTTTCAGCGGGATTTCCAAAATGTTGAAAGGAAGTCGAACCATGTCAACCTTGGTTTTGAGAATCTCTCCCGGAGTTTGAGAGATTTGGACGTGAAAGGGTACCAGTCTTGTCGGGGATTGGGAACCCTTCGCGAGAATGTCCAAAGTTTCAGCGGGATTTCCAAAATGTTGAAAGGAACTCGAAACATGTCAACCTTGGTTTTGAGAATCTCTCCCGGAGTTTGAGAGATTTGGACGTGAAAGGGTACCAGTCTTGTCGGGGATTGGGAACCCTTCGCGAGAATGTCCAAAGTTTCAGCGGGATTTCCAAAATGTTGAAAGGAACTCGAAACATGTCAACCTTGGTTTTGAGAATCTCTCCCGGAGTTTGAGAGATTTGGACGTGAAAGGGTACCAATCTTGTCGGGGATTGGGAACCCTTCGCGAGAAGGTCCAAAGTTTCAGCGGGATTTCCAAAATGTTGAAAGGAACTCGAAACATGTCAACCTTGGTTTTGAGAATCTCTCCCGGAGTTTGAGAGATTTGGACGTGAAAGGGTACCAGTCTTGTCGGGGATTGGGAACCCTTCGCGAGAAGGTCCAAAGTTTCAGCGGGATTTCCAAAATGTTGAAAGGAACTCGAACCATGTCAACCTTGGTTTTGAGAATCTCTCCCGGAGTTTGAGAGATTTGGACGTGAAAGGGTACCAGTCTTGTCGGGGATCGGGAACCCTTCGCGAGAATGTCCAAAGTTTCAGCGGGATTTCCAAAATGTTGAAAGGAACTCGAAACATGTCAACCTTGGTTTTGAGAATCTCTCCCGGAGTTTGAGAGATTTGGACGTGAAAGGGTACCAATCTTGTTGGGGATTGGGAACCCTTCGCGAGAATGTCCAAAGTTTCAGCGGGATTTCCAAAATGTTGAAAGGAACTCGAAACATGTCAACCTTGGTTTTGAGAATCTCTCCCGGAGTTTGAGAGATTTGGACGTGAAAGGGTACCAGTCTTGTCGGGGATTGGGAACCCTTCGCGAGAATGTCCAAATTTTCAGCGGGATTTCCAAAATGTTGAAAGGAACTCGAAACATGTCAACCTTGGTTTTGAGAATCTCTCCCGGAGTTTGAGAGATTTGGACGTGAAAGGGTACCAATCTTGTCGGGGATCGGGAACCCTTCGCGACAATGTCCAAAGTTTCAGCGGGATTTCCAAAATGTTGAAAGGAACTCGAACCATGTCAACCTTGGTTTTGAGAATCTCTCCCGGAGTTTGAGAGATTTGGACGTGAAAGGGTACCAGTCTTGTCGGGGATCGGGAACCCTTCGCGAGAATGTCCAAAGTTTCAGCGGGATTTCCAAAATGTTGAAAGGAACTCGAAACATGTCAACCTTGGTTTTGAGAATCTCTCCCGGAGTTTGAGAGATTTGGACGTGAAAGGGTACCAGTCTTGTCGGGGATCGGGAACCCTTCGCGAGAATGTCCAAAGTTTCAGCGGGATTTCCAAAATGTTGAAAGGAACTCGAAACATGTCAACCTTGGTTTTGAGAATCTCTCCCGGAGTTTGAGAGATTTGGACGTGAAAGGGTACCAATCTTGTTGGGGATTGGGAACCCTTCGCGAGAATGTCCAAAGTTTCAGCGGGATTTCCAAAATGTTGAAAGGAACTCGAAACATGTCAACCTTGGTTTTGAGAATCTCTCCCGGAGTTTGAGAGATTTGGACGTGAAAGGGTACCAATCTTGTTGGGGATTGGGAACCCTTCGCGAGAATGTCCAAAGTTTCAGCGGGATTTCCAAAATGTTGAAAGGAACTCGAAACATGTCAACCTTGGTTTTGAGAATCTCTCCCGGAGTTTGAGAGATTTGGACGTGAAAGGGTACCAGTCTTGTCGGGGATTGGGAACCCTTCGCGAGAATGTCCAAATTTTCAGCGGGATTTCCAAAATGTTGAAAGGAACTCGAAACATGTCAACCTTGGTTTTGAGAATCTCTCCCGGAGTTTGAGAGATTTGGACGTGAAAGGGTACCAATCTTGTCGGGGATCGGGAACCCTTCGCGACAATGTCCAAAGTTTCAGCGGGATTTCCAAAATGTTGAAAGGAAGTCGAACCATGTCAACCTTGGTTTTGAGAATCTCTCCCGGAGTTTGAGAGATTTGGACGTGAAAGGGTACCAGTCTTGTCGGGGATCGGGAACCCTTCGCGAGAATGTCCAAAGTTTCAGCGGGATTTCCAAAATGTTGAAAGGAACTCGAAACATGTCAACCTTGGTTTTGAGAATCTCTCCCGGAGTTTGAGAGATTTGGACGTGAAAGGGTACCAATCTTGTCGGGGATTGGGAACCCTTCGCGAGAAGGTCCAAAGTTTCAGCGGGATTTCCAAAATGTTGAAAGGAACTCGAAACATGTCAACCTTGGTTTTGAGAATCTCTCCCGGAGTTTGAGAGATTTGGACGTGAAAGGGTACCAATCTTGTCAGGGATTGGGAACCCTTCGCGAGAATGTCCAAAGTTTCAGCGGGATTTCCAAACTGTTGAAAGGAACTCGAAACATGTCAACCTTGGTTTTGAGAATCTCTCCCGGAGTTTGAGAGATTTGGACGTGAAAGGGTACCAGTCTTGTCGGGGATTGGGAACCCTTCGCGAGAATGTCCAAAGTTTCAGCGGGATTTCCAAAATGTTGAAAGGAACTCGAAACATGTCAACCTTGGTTTTGAGAATCTCTCCGGGAGTTTGAGAGATTTGGACGTGAAAGGGCACCAATCTTGTCGGGGATTGGGAACCCTTCGCGAGAATGTCCAAAGTTTCAGCGGGATTTCCAAAATGTTGAAAGGAACTCGAAACATGTCAACCTTGGTTTTGAGAATCTCTCCCGGAGTTTGAGAGATTTGGACGTGAAAGGGTACCAATCTTGTTGGGGATGTGGAACCCTTCGCGAGAATGTCCAAAGTTTCAGCGGGATTTCCAAAATGTTGAAAGGAACTCGAAACATGTTGACCTTGGTTTTGAGAATCTCCCGGAGTTTGAGAGATTTGGACGTGAAAGGGTACCGATCTTCTCGGGGATTGGGAACCCTTCGCGAGAATGTCCAAAGTTTCAGCGGGATTTCCAAAATGTTGAAAGGAACTCGAAACATGTCAACCTTGGTTTTGAGAATCTCTCCCGGTGTTTGAGAGATTTGGACGTGAAAGGGTACCAGTCTTGTCGGGGATTGGGAACCCTTCGCGAGAATGTCCAAAGTTTCAGCGGGATTTCCAAAATGTTGAAAGGAACTCGAAACATGTCAACCTTGGTTTTGAGAATCTCTCCCGGAGTTTGAGAGATTTGGACGTGAAAGGGTACCAGTCTTGTCGGGGATTGGGAACCCTTCGCGAGAATGTCCAAAGTTTCAGCGGGATTTCCAAAATGTTGAAAGGAACTCGAAACATGTCAACCTTGGTTTTGAGAATCTCTCCGGGAGTTTGAGAGATTTGGACGTGAAAGGGCACCAATCTTGTCGGGGATTGGGAACCCTTCGCGAGAATGTCCAAAGTTTCAGCGGGATTTCCAAAATGTTGAAAGGAACTCGAAACATGTCAACCTTGGTTTTGAGAATCTCTCCCGGAGTTTGAGAGATTTGGACGTGAAAGGGTACCAATCTTGTTGGGGATGTGGAACCCTTCGCGAGAATGTCCAAAGTTTCAGCGGGATTTCCAAAATGTTGAAAGGAACTCGAAACATGTTGACCTTGGTTTTGAGAATCTCTCCCGGAGTTTGAGAGATTTGGACGTGAAAGGGTACCGATCTTCTCGGGGATTGGGAACCCTTCGCGAGAATGTCCAAAGTTTCAGCGGGATTTCCAAAATGTTGAAAGGAACTCGAAACATGTCAACCTTGGTTTTGAGAATCTCTCCCGGTGTTTGAGAGATTTGGACGTGAAAGGGTACCAGTCTTGTCGGGGATTGGGAACCCATCGCGAGAATGTCCAAAGTTTCAGCGGGATTTCCAAAATGTTGAAAGGAACTCGAAACATGTCAACCTTGGTTTTGAGAATCTCTCCCGGAGTTTGAGAGATTTGGACGTGAAAGGGTACCAATCTTGTCGGGGATCGGGAACCCTTCGCGACAATGTCCAAAGTTTCAGCGGGATTTCCAAAATGTTGAAAGGAAGTCGAACCATGTCAACCTTGGTTTTGAGAATCTCTCCCGGAGTTTGAGAGATTTGGACGTGAAAGGGTACCAGTCTTGTCGGGGATTGGGAACCCTTCGCGAGAATGTCCAAAGTTTCAGCGGGATTTCCAAAATGTTGAAAGGAACTCGAAACATGTCAACCTTGGTTTTGAGAATCTCTCCCGGAGTTTGAGAGATTTGGACGTGAAAGGGTACCAGTCTTGTCGGGGATTGGGAACCCTTCGCGAGAATGTCCAAAGTTTCAGCGGGATTTCCAAAATGTTGAAAGGAACTCGAAACATGTCAACCTTGGTTTTGAGAATCTCTCCCGGAGTTTGAGAGATTTGGACGTGAAAGGGTACCAATCTTGTCGGGGATTGGGAACCCTTCGCGAGAAGGTCCAAAGTTTCAGCGGGATTTCCAAAATGTTGAAAGGAACTCGAAACATGTCAACCTTGGTTTTGAGAATCTCTCCCGGAGTTTGAGAGATTTGGACGTGAAAGGGTACCAGTCTTGTCGGGGATTGGGAACCCTTCGCGAGAATGTCCAAAGTTTCAGCGGGATTTCCAAAATGTTGAAAGGAACTCGAACCATGTCAACCTTGGTTTTGAGAATCTCTCCCGGAGTTTGAGAGATTTGGACGTGAAAGGGTACCAGTCTTGTCGGGGATCGGGAACCCTTCGCGAGAATGTCCAAAGTTTCAGCGGGATTTCCAAAATGTTGAAAGGAACTCGAAACATGTCAACCTTGGTTTTGAGAATCTCTCCCGGAGTTTGAGAGATTTGGACGTGAAAGGGTACCAATCTTGTTGGGGATTGGGAACCCTTCGCGAGAATGTCCAAAGTTTCAGCGGGATTTCCAAAATGTTGAAAGGAACTCGAAACATGTCAACCTTGGTTTTGAGAATCTCTCCCGGAGTTTGAGAGATTTGGACGTGAAAGGGTACCAGTCTTGTCGGGGATTGGGAACCCTTCGCGAGAATGTCCAAAGTTTCAGCGGGATTTCCAAAATGTTGAAAGGAACTCGAAACATGTCAACCTTGGTTTTGAGAATCTCTCCCGGAGTTTGAGAGATTTGGACGTGAAAGGGTACCAATCTTGTCGGGGATTGGGAACCCTTCGCGAGAAGGTCCAAAGTTTCAGCGGGATTTCCAAAATGTTGAAAGGAACTCGAAACATGTCAACCTTGGTTTTGAGAATCTCTCCCGGAGTTTGAGAGATTTGGACGTGAAAGGGTACCAGTCTTGTCGGGGATTGGGAACCCTTCGCGAGAAGGTCCAAAGTTTCAGCGGGATTTCCAAAATGTTGAAAGGAACTCGAACCATGTCAACCTTGGTTTTGAGAATCTCTCCCGGAGTTTGAGAGATTTGGACGTGAAAGGGTACCAGTCTTGTCGGGGATCGGGAACCCTTCGCGAGAATGTCCAAAGTTTCAGCGGGATTTCCAAAATGTTGAAAGGAACTCGAAACATGTCAACCTTGGTTTTGAGAATCTCTCCCGGAGTTTGAGAGATTTGGACGTGAAAGGGTACCAATCTTGTTGGGGATTGGGAACCCTTCGCGAGAATGTCCAAAGTTTCAGCGGGATTTCCAAAATGTTGAAAGGAACTCGAAACATGTCAACCTTGGTTTTGAGAATCTCTCCCGGAGTTTGAGAGATTTGGACGTGAAAGGGTACCAGTCTTGTCGGGGATTGGGAACCCTTCGCGAGAATGTCCAAATTTTCAGCGGGATTTCCAAAATGTTGAAAGGAACTCGAAACATGTCAACCTTGGTTTTGAGAATCTCTCCCGGAGTTTGAGAGATTTGGACGTGAAAGGGTACCAATCTTGTCGGGGATCGGGAACCCTTCGCGACAATGTCCAAAGTTTCAGCGGGATTTCCAAAATGTTGAAAGGAACTCGAACCATGTCAACCTTGGTTTTGAGAATCTCTCCCGGAGTTTGAGAGATTTGGACGTGAAAGGGTACCAGTCTTGTCGGGGATCGGGAACCCTTCGCGAGAATGTCCAAAGTTTCAGCGGGATTTCCAAAATGTTGAAAGGAACTCGAAACATGTCAACCTTGGTTTTGAGAATCTCTCCCGGAGTTTGAGAGATTTGGACGTGAAAGGGTACCAGTCTTGTCGGGGATCGGGAACCCTTCGCGAGAATGTCCAAAGTTTCAGCGGGATTTCCAAAATGTTGAAAGGAACTCGAAACATGTCAACCTTGGTTTTGAGAATCTCTCCCGGAGTTTGAGAGATTTGGACGTGAAAGGGTACCAATCTTGTTGGGGATTGGGAACCCTTCGCGAGAATGTCCAAAGTTTCAGCGGGATTTCCAAAATGTTGAAAGGAACTCGAAACATGTCAACCTTGGTTTTGAGAATCTCTCCCGGAGTTTGAGAGATTTGGACGTGAAAGGGTACCAATCTTGTTGGGGATTGGGAACCCTTCGCGAGAATGTCCAAAGTTTCAGCGGGATTTCCAAAATGTTGAAAGGAACTCGAAACATGTCAACCTTGGTTTTGAGAATCTCTCCCGGAGTTTGAGAGATTTGGACGTGAAAGGGTACCAGTCTTGTCGGGGATTGGGAACCCTTCGCGAGAATGTCCAAATTTTCAGCGGGATTTCCAAAATGTTGAAAGGAACTCGAAACATGTCAACCTTGGTTTTGAGAATCTCTCCCGGAGTTTGAGAGATTTGGACGTGAAAGGGTACCAATCTTGTCGGGGATCGGGAACCCTTCGCGACAATGTCCAAAGTTTCAGCGGGATTTCCAAAATGTTGAAAGGAAGTCGAACCATGTCAACCTTGGTTTTGAGAATCTCTCCCGGAGTTTGAGAGATTTGGACGTGAAAGGGTACCAGTCTTGTCGGGGATCGGGAACCCTTCGCGAGAATGTCCAAAGTTTCAGCGGGATTTCCAAAATGTTGAAAGGAACTCGAAACATGTCAACCTTGGTTTTGAGAATCTCTCCCGGAGTTTGAGAGATTTGGACGTGAAAGGGTACCAATCTTGTCGGGGATTGGGAACCCTTCGCGAGAAGGTCCAAAGTTTCAGCGGGATTTCCAAAATGTTGAAAGGAACTCGAAACATGTCAACCTTGGTTTTGAGAATCTCTCCCGGAGTTTGAGAGATTTGGACGTGAAAGGGTACCAATCTTGTTGGGGATTGGGAACCCTTCGCGAGAATGTCCAAAGTTTCAGCGGGATTTCCAAACTGTTGAAAGGAACTCGAAACATGTCAACCTTGGTTTTGAGAATCTCTCCCGGAGTTTGAGAGATTTGGACGTGAAAGGGTACCAGTCTTGTCGGGGATTGGGAACCCTTCGCGAGAATGTCCAAAGTTTCAGCGGGATTTCCAAAATGTTGAAAGGAACTCGAAACATGTCAACCTTGGTTTTGAGAATCTCTCCGGGAGTTTGAGAGATTTGGACGTGAAAGGGCACCAATCTTGTCGGGGATTGGGAACCCTTCGCGAGAATGTCCAAAGTTTCAGCGGGATTTCCAAAATGTTGAAAGGAACTCGAAACATGTCAACCTTGGTTTTGAGAATCTCTCCCGGAGTTTGAGAGATTTGGACGTGAAAGGGTACCAATCTTGTTGGGGATGTGGAACCCTTCGCGAGAATGTCCAAAGTTTCAGCGGGATTTCCAAAATGTTGAAAGGAACTCGAAACATGTTGACCTTGGTTTTGAGAATCTCCCGGAGTTTGAGAGATTTGGACGTGAAAGGGTACCGATCTTCTCGGGGATTGGGAACCCTTCGCGAGAATGTCCAAAGTTTCAGCGGGATTTCCAAAATGTTGAAAGGAACTCGAAACATGTCAACCTTGGTTTTGAGAATCTCTCCCGGTGTTTGAGAGATTTGGACGTGAAAGGGTACCAGTCTTGTCGGGGATTGGGAACCCTTCGCGAGAATGTCCAAAGTTTCAGCGGGATTTCCAAAATGTTGAAAGGAACTCGAAACATGTCAACCTTGGTTTTGAGAATCTCTCCCGGAGTTTGAGAGATTTGGACGTGAAAGGGTACCAGTCTTGTCGGGGATTGGGAACCCTTCGCGAGAATGTCCAAAGTTTCAGCGGGATTTCCAAAATGTTGAAAGGAACTCGAAACATGTCAACCTTGGTTTTGAGAATCTCTCCGGGAGTTTGAGAGATTTGGACGTGAAAGGGCACCAATCTTGTCGGGGATTGGGAACCCTTCGCGAGAATGTCCAAAGTTTCAGCGGGATTTCCAAAATGTTGAAAGGAACTCGAAACATGTCAACCTTGGTTTTGAGAATCTCTCCCGGAGTTTGAGAGATTTGGACGTGAAAGGGTACCAATCTTGTTGGGGATGTGGAACCCTTCGCGAGAATGTCCAAAGTTTCAGCGGGATTTCCAAAATGTTGAAAGGAACTCGAAACATGTTGACCTTGGTTTTGAGAATCTCTCCCGGAGTTTGAGAGATTTGGACGTGAAAGGGTACCGATCTTCTCGGGGATTGGGAACCCTTCGCGAGAATGTCCAAAGTTTCAGCGGGATTTCCAAAATGTTGAAAGGAACTCGAAACATGTCAACCTTGGTTTTGAGAATCTCTCCCGGTGTTTGAGAGATTTGGACGTGAAAGGGTACCAGTCTTGTCGGGGATTGGGAACCCATCGCGAGAATGTCCAAAGTTTCAGCGGGATTTCCAAAATGTTGAAAGGAACTCGAAACATGTCAACCTTGGTTTTGAGAATCTCTCCCGGAGTTTGAGAGATTTGGACGTGAAAGGGTACCAATCTTGTCGGGGATCGGGAACCCTTCGCGACAATGTCCAAAGTTTCAGCGGGATTTCCAAAATGTTGAAAGGAAGTCGAACCATGTCAACCTTGGTTTTGAGAATCTCTCCCGGAGTTTGAGAGATTTGGACGTGAAAGGGTACCAGTCTTGTCGGGGATTGGGAACCCTTCGCGAGAATGTCCAAAGTTTCAGCGGGATTTCCAAAATGTTGAAAGGAACTCGAAACATGTCAACCTTGGTTTTGAGAATCTCTCCCGGAGTTTGAGAGATTTGGACGTGAAAGGGTACCAGTCTTGTCGGGGATTGGGAACCCTTCGCGAGAATGTCCAAAGTTTCAGCGGGATTTCCAAAATGTTGAAAGGAACTCGAAACATGTCAACCTTGGTTTTGAGAATCTCTCCCGGAGTTTGAGAGATTTGGACGTGAAAGGGTACCAATCTTGTCGGGGATTGGGAACCCTTCGCGAGAAGGTCCAAAGTTTCAGCGGGATTTCCAAAATGTTGAAAGGAACTCGAAACATGTCAACCTTGGTTTTGAGAATCTCTCCCGGAGTTTGAGAGATTTGGACGTGAAAGGGTACCAGTCTTGTCGGGGATTGGGAACCCTTCGCGAGAATGTCCAAAGTTTCAGCGGGATTTCCAAAATGTTGAAAGGAACTCGAACCATGTCAACCTTGGTTTTGAGAATCTCTCCCGGAGTTTGAGAGATTTGGACGTGAAAGGGTACCAGTCTTGTCGGGGATTGGGAACCCTTCGCGAGAAGGTCCAAAGTTTCAGCGGGATTTCCAAAATGTTGAAAGGAACTCGAACCATGTCAACCTTGGTTTTGAGAATCTCTCCCGGAGTTTGAGAGATTTGGACGTGAAAGGGTACCAGTCTTGTCGGGGATCGGGAACCCTTCGCGAGAATGTCCAAAGTTTCAGCGGGATTTCCAAAATGTTGAAAGGAACTCGAAACATGTCAACCTTGGTTTTGAGAATCTCTCCCGGAGTTTGAGAGATTTGGACGTGAAAGGGTACCAGTCTTGTCGGGGATTGGGAACCCTTCGCGAGAATGTCCAAATTTTCAGCGGGATTTCCAAAATGTTGAAAGGAACTCGAAACATGTCAACCTTGGTTTTGAGAATCTCTCCCGGAGTTTGAGAGATTTGGACGTGAAAGGGTACCAATCTTGTCGGGGATCGGGAACCCTTCGCGACAATGTCCAAAGTTTCAGCGGGATTTCCAAAATGTTGAAAGGAACTCGAAACATGTCAACCTTGGTTTTGAGAATCTCTCCCGGAGTTTGAGAGATTTGGACGTGAAAGGGTACCAGTCTTGTCGGGGATTTGGAACCCTTCGCGAGAATGTCCAAAGTTTCAGCGGGATTTCCAAAATGTTGAAAGGAACTCTAACCATGTCAACCTTGGTTTTGAGAATCTCTCCCGGAGTTTGAGAGATTTGGACGTGAAAGGGTACCAGTCTTGTCGGGGATCGGGAACCCTTCGCGAGAATGTCCAAAGTTTCAGCGGGATTTCCAAAATGTTGAAAGGAACTCGAAACATGTCAACCTTGGTTTTGAGAATCTCTCCTGGAGTTTGAGAGATTTGGACGTGAAAGGGTACCAATCTTGTCGGGGATCGGGAACCCTTCGCGACAATGTCCAAAGTTTCAGCGGGATTTCCAAAATGTTGAAAGGAACTCGAACCATGTCAACCTTGGTTTTGAGAATCTCTCCCGGAGTTTGAGAGATTTGGACGTGAAAGGGTACCAGTCTTGTCGGGGATCGGGAACCCTTCGCGAGAATGTCCAAAGTTTCAGCGGGATTTCCAAAATGTTGAAAGGAACTCGAAACATGTCAACCTTGGTTTTGAGAATCTCTCCCGGAGTTTGAGAGATTTGGACGTGAAAGGGTACCAATCTTGTCGGGGATTGGGAACCCTTCGCGAGAAGGTCCAAAGTTTCAGCGGGATTTCCAAAATGTTGAAAGGAACTCGAAACATGTCAACCTTGGTTTTGAGAATCTCTCCCGGAGTTTGAGAGATTTGGACGTGAAAGGGTACCAGTCTTGTCGGGGATCGGGAACCCTTCGCGAGAATGACCAAAGTTTCAGCGGGATTTCCAAACTGTTGAAAGGAACTCGAAACATGTCAACCTTGGTTTTGAGAATCTCTCCCGGAGTTTGAGAGATTTGGACGTGAAAGGGTACCAGTCTTGTCGGGGATTGGGAACCCTTCGCGAGAATGTCCAAAGTTTCAGCGGGATTTCCAAAATGTTGAAAGGAACTCGAAACATGTCAACCTTGGTTTTGAGAATCTCTCCCGGAGTTTGAGAGATTTGGACGTGAAAGGGCACCAATCTTGTCGGGGATTGGGAACCCTTCGCGAGAATGTCCAAAGTTTCAGCGGGATTTCCAAAATGTTGAAAGGAACTCGAAACATGTCAACCTTGGTTTTGAGAATCTCTCCCGGAGTTTGAGAGATTTGGACGTGAAAGGGTACCAGTCTTGTCGGGGATTGGGAACCCTTCGCGAGAATGTCCAAAGTTTCAGCGGGATTTCCAAAATGTTGAAAGGAACTCGAAACATGTCAACCTTGGTTTTGAGAATCTCTCCCGGAGTTTGAGAGATTTGGACGTGAAAGGGTACCAGTCTTGTCGGGGATCGGGAACCCTTCGCGAGAATGTCCAAAGTTTCAGCGGGATTTCCAAAATGTTGAAAGGAACTCGAAACATGTCAACCTTGGTTTTGAGAATCTCTCCCGGAGTTTGAGAGATTTGGACGTGAAAGGGTACCAGTCTTGTCGGGGATTGGGAACCCTTCGCGAGAATGTCCAAATTTTCAGCGGGATTTCCAAAATGTTGAAAGGAACTCGAAACATGTCAACCTTGGTTTTGAGAATCTCTCCCGGAGTTTGAGAGATTTGGACGTGAAAGGGTACCAATCTTGTCGGGGATCGGGAACCCTTCGCGACAATGTCCAAAGTTTCAGCGGGATTTCCAAAATGTTGAAAGGAACTCGAAACATGTCAACCTTGGTTTTGAGAATCTCTCCCGGAGTTTGAGAGATTTGGACGTGAAAGGGTACCAGTCTTGTCGGGGATTTGGAACCCTTCGCGAGAATGTCCAAAGTTTCAGCGGGATTTCCAAAATGTTGAAAGGAACTCGAACCATGTCAACCTTGGTTTTGAGAATCTCTCCCAGAGTTTGAGAGATTTGGACGTGAAAGGGTACCAGTCTTGTCGGGGATCGGGAACCCTTCGCGAGAATGTCCAAAGTTTCAGCGGGATTTCCAAAATGTTGAAAGGAACTCGAAACATGTCAACCTTGGTTTTGAGAATCCCTCCCGGAGTTTGAGAGATTTGGACGTGAAAGGGTACCAGTCTTGTCGGGGATTTGGAACCCTTCGCGAGAATGTCCAAAGTTTCAGCGGGATTTCCAAAATGTTGAAAGGAACTCGAACCATGTCAACCTTGGTTTTGAGAATCTCTCCCGGAGTTTGAGAGATTTGGACGTGAAAGGGTACCAGTCTTGTCGGGGATCGGGAACCCTTCGCGAGAATGTCCAAAGTTTCAGCGGGATTTCCAAAATGTTGAAAGGAACTCGAAACATGTCAACCTTGGTTTTGAGAATCTCTCCCGGAGTTTGAGAGATTTGGACGTGAAAGGGTACCAATCTTGTCGGGGATTGGGAACCCTTCGCGAGAAGGTCCAAAGTTTCAGCGGGATTTCCAAAATGTTGAAAGGAACTCGAACCATGTCAACCTTGGTTTTGAGAATCTCTCCCGGAGTCTGAGAGATTTGGACGTGAAAGGGTACCAGTCTTGTCGGGGATCGGGAACCCTTCGCGAGAATGTCCAAAGTTTCAGCGGGATTTCCAAAATGTTGAAAGGAACTCGAACCATGTCAACCTTGGTTTTGAGAATCTCTCCCGGAGTTTGAGAGATTTGGACGTGAAAGGGTACCAGTCTTGTTGGGGATTGGGAACCCTTCGCGAGAATGTCCAAAGTTTCAGCGGGATTTCCAAAATGTTGAAAGGAACTCGAAACATGTCAACCTTGGTTTTGAGAATCTCTCCCGGAGTTTGAGAGATTTGGACGTGAAAGGGTAGCAGTCTTGTCGGGGATTGGGAACCCTTCGCGACAATGTCCAAATTTTCAGCGGGATTTCCAAAATGTTGAAAGGAACTCGAAACATGTCAACCTTGGTTTTGAGAATCTCTCCCGGAGTTTGAGAGATTTGGACGTGAAAGGGTATCAGTCTTGTCGGGGATTGGGAACCCTTCGCGAGAATGTCCAAAGTTTCAGCAGGATTTCCAAAATGTTGAAAGGAACTCGAACCATGTCAACCTTGGTTTTGAGAATCTCTCCCGGAGTTTGAGAGATTTGGACGTGAAAGGGTACCAGTCTTGTTGGGGATTGGGAACCCTTCGCGAGAATGTCCAAAGTTTCAGCGGGATTTCCAAAATGTTGAAAGGAACTCGAAACATGTCAACCTTGGTTTTGAGAATCTCTCCCGGAGTTTGAGAGATTTGGACGTGAAAGGGTACCAGTCTTGTCGGGGATTGGGAACCCTTCGCGAGAATGTCCAAAGTTTCAGCGGGATTTCCAAAATGTTGAAAGGAACTCGAAACATGTCAACCTTGGTTTTGAGAATCTCTCCCGGAGTTTGAGAGATTTGGACGTGAAAGGGTACCAATCTTGTCGGGGATTGGGAACCCTTCGCGAGAAGGTCCAAAGTTTCAGCGGGATTTCCAAAATGTTGAAAGGAACTCGAAACATGTCAACCTTGGTTTTGAGAATCTCTCCCGGAGTTTGAGAGATTTGGACGTGAAAGGGTACCAGTCTTGTCGGGGATCGGGAACCCTTCGCGAGAATGACCAAAGTTTCAGCGGGATTTCCAAACTGTTGAAAGGAACTCGAAACATGTCAACCTTGGTTTTGAGAATCTCTCCCGGAGTTTGAGAGATTTGGACGTGAAAGGGTACCAGTCTTGTCGGGGATTGGGAACCCTTCGCGAGAATGTCCAAAGTTTCAGCGGGATTTCCAAAATGTTGAAAGGAACTCGAAACATGTCAACCTTGGTTTTGAGAATCTCTCCCGGAGTTTGAGAGATTTGGACGTGAAAGGGCACCAATCTTGTCGGGGATTGGGAACCCTTCGCGAGAATGTCCAAAGTTTCAGCGGGATTTCCAAAATGTTGAAAGGAACTCGAAACATGTCAACCTTGGTTTTGAGAATCTCTCCCGGAGTTTGAGAGATTTGGACGTGAAAGGGTACCAGTCTTGTCGGGGATTGGGAACCCTTCGCGAGAATGTCCAAAGTTTCAGCGGGATTTCCAAAATGTTGAAAGGAACTCGAAACATGTCAACCTTGGTTTTGAGAATCTCTCCCGGAGTTTGAGAGATTTGGACGTGAAAGGGTACCAGTCTTGTCGGGGATCGGGAACCCTTCGCGAGAATGTCCAAAGTTTCAGCGGGATTTCCAAAATGTTGAAAGGAACTCGAAACATGTCAACCTTGGTTTTGAGAATCTCTCCCGGAGTTTGAGAGATTTGGACGTGAAAGGGTACCAGTCTTGTCGGGGATTGGGAACCCTTCGCGAGAATGTCCAAATTTTCAGCGGGATTTCCAAAATGTTGAAAGGAACTCGAAACATGTCAACCTTGGTTTTGAGAATCTCTCCCGGAGTTTGAGAGATTTGGACGTGAAAGGGTACCAATCTTGTCGGGGATCGGGAACCCTTCGCGACAATGTCCAAAGTTTCAGCGGGATTTCCAAAATGTTGAAAGGAACTCGAAACATGTCAACCTTGGTTTTGAGAATCTCTCCCGGAGTTTGAGAGATTTGGACGTGAAAGGGTACCAGTCTTGTCGGGGATTTGGAACCCTTCGCGAGAATGTCCAAAGTTTCAGCGGGATTTCCAAAATGTTGAAAGGAACTCGAACCATGTCAACCTTGGTTTTGAGAATCTCTCCCAGAGTTTGAGAGATTTGGACGTGAAAGGGTACCAGTCTTGTCGGGGATCGGGAACCCTTCGCGAGAATGTCCAAAGTTTCAGCGGGATTTCCAAAATGTTGAAAGGAACTCGAAACATGTCAACCTTGGTTTTGAGAATCCCTCCCGGAGTTTGAGAGATTTGGACGTGAAAGGGTACCAGTCTTGTCGGGGATTTGGAACCCTTCGCGAGAATGTCCAAAGTTTCAGCGGGATTTCCAAAATGTTGAAAGGAACTCGAACCATGTCAACCTTGGTTTTGAGAATCTCTCCCGGAGTTTGAGAGATTTGGACGTGAAAGGGTACCAGTCTTGTCGGGGATCGGGAACCCTTCGCGAGAATGTCCAAAGTTTCAGCGGGATTTCCAAAATGTTGAAAGGAACTCGAAACATGTCAACCTTGGTTTTGAGAATCTCTCCCGGAGTTTGAGAGATTTGGACGTGAAAGGGTACCAATCTTGTTGGGGATTGGGAACCCTTCGCGAGAAGGTCCAAAGTTTCAGCGGGATTTCCAAAATGTTGAAAGGAACTCGAACCATGTCAACCTTGGTTTTGAGAATCTCTCCCGGAGTCTGAGAGATTTGGACGTGAAAGGGTACCAGTCTTGTCGGGGATCGGGAACCCTTCGCGAGAATGTCCAAAGTTTCAGCGGGATTTCCAAAATGTTGAAAGGAACTCGAACCATGTCAACCTTGGTTTTGAGAATCTCTCCCAGAGTTTGAGAGATTTGGACGTAAAAGGGTACCAGTCTTGTTGGGGATTGGGAACCCTTCGCGAGAATGTCCAAAGTTTCAGCGGGATTTCCAAAATGTTGAAAGGAACTCGAAACATGTCAACCTTGGTTTTGAGAATCTCTCCCGGAGTTTGAGAGATTTGGACGTGAAAGGGTAGCAGTCTTGTCGGGGATTGGGAACCCTTCGCGACAATGTCCAAATTTTCAGCGGGATTTCCAAAATGTTGAAAGGAACTCGAAACATGTCAACCTTGGTTTTGAGAATCTCTCCCGGAGTTTGAGAGATTTGGACGTGAAAGGGTATCAGTCTTGTCGGGGATTGGGAACCCTTCGCGAGAAGGTCCAAAGTTTCAGCAGGATTTCCAAAATGTTGAAAGGAACTCGAACCATGTCAACCTTGGTTTTGAGAATCTCTCCCGGAGTTTGAGAGATTTGGACGTGAAAGGGTACCAGTCTTGTTGGGGATTGGGAACCCTTCGCGAGAATGTCCAAAGTTTCAGCGGGATTTCCAAAATGTTGAAAGGAACTCGAAACATGTCAACCTTGGTTTTGAGAATCTCTCCCGGAGTTTGAGAGATTTGGACGTGAAAGGGTACCAGTCTTGTCGGGGATTGGGAACCCTTCGCGAGAATGTCCAAATTTTCAGCGGGATTTCCAAAATGTTGAAAGGAACTCGAAACATGTCAACCTTGGTTTTGAGAATCTCTCCCGGAGTTTGAGAGATTTGGACGTGAAAGGGTACCAATCTTGTTGGGGATTGGGAACCCTTCGCGACAATGTCCAAAGTTTAAGCGGGATTTCCCAAATGTTGAAAGGAACTCGAAACATGTCAACCTTGGTTTTGAGAATCTCTCCCGGAGTTTGAGAGATTTGGACGTAAAAGGGTACCAGTCTTGTCGGGGATTGGGAACCCTTCGCGAGAATGTCCAAAGTTTCAGCGGGATTTCCAAAATGTTGAAAGGAACTCGAAACATGTCAACCTTGGTTTTGAGAATCTCTCCCGGAGTTTGAGAGATTTGGACGTGAAAGGGTACCAATCTTGTTGGGGATCGGGAACCCTTCGCGACAATGTCCAAAGTTTCAGCGGGATTTCCAAAATGTTGAAAGGAACTCGAAACATGTCAACCTTGGTTTTGAGAATCTCTCCCGGAGTTTGAGAGATTTGGACGTGAAAGGGTACCAGTCTTGTCGGGGATCGGGAACCCTTCGCGAGAATGTCCAAAGTTTCAGCGGGATTTCCAAAATGTTGAAAGGAACTCGAACCATGTCAACCTTGGTTTTGAGAATCTCTCCCGGAGTTTGAGAGATTTGGACGTGAAAGGGTACCAGTCTTGTCGGGGATCGGGAACCCTTCGCGAGAATGTCCAAAGTTTCAGCGGGATTTCCAAAATGTTGAAAGGAACTCGAAACATGTCAACCTTGGTTTTGAGAATCTCTCCCGGAGTTTGAGAGATTTGGACGTGAAAGGGTACCAATCTTGTCGGGGATTGGGAACCCTTCGCGAGAAGGTCCAAAGTTTCAGTGGGATTTCCAAAATGTTGAAAGGAACTCGAACCATGTCAACCTTGGTTTTGAGAATCTCTCCCGGAGTTTGAGAGATTTGGACGTGAAAGGGTACCAGTCTTGTCGGGGATTGGGAACCCTTCGCGAGAAGGTCCAAAGTTTCAGCGGGATTTCCAAAATGTTGAAAGGAACTCGAAACATGTCAACCTTGGTTTTGAGAATCTCTCCCGGAGTTTGAGAGATTTGGACGTGAAAGGGTACCAGTCTTGTTGGGGATTGGGAACCCTTCGCGAGAATGTCCAAAGTTTCAGCGGGATTTCCAAAATGTTGAAAGGAACTCGAACCATGTCAACCTTGGTTTTGAGAATCTCTCCCGGAGTTTGAGAGATTTGGACGTGAAAGGGTACCAGTCTTGTCGGGGATCGGGAACCCTTCGCGAGAATGTCCAAAGTTTCAGCGGGATTTCCAAAATGTTGAAAGGAACTCGAAACATGTCAACCTTGGTTTTGAGAATCTCTCCCGGAGTTTGAGAGATTTGGACGTGAAAGGGTACCAGTCTTGTCGGGGATTGGGAACCCTTCGCGAGAATGTCCAAATTTTCAGCGGGATTTCCAAAATGTTGAAAGGAACTCGAAACATGTCAACCTTGGTTTTGAGAATCTCTCCCGGAGTTTGAGAGATTTGGACGTGAAAGGGTACCAATCTTGTCGGGGATCGGGAACCCTTCGCGACAATGTCCAAAGTTTCAGCGGGATTTCCAAAATGTTGAAAGGAAGTCGAACCATGTCAACCTTGGTTTTGAGAATCTCTCCCGGAGTTTGAGAGATTTGGACGTGAAAGGGTACCAGTCTTGTCGGGGATCGGGAACCCTTCGCGAGAATGTCCAAAGTTTCAGCGGGATTTCCAAAATGTTGAAAGGAACTCGAAACATGTCAACCTTGGTTTTGAGAATCTCTCCCGGAGTTTGAGAGATTTGGACGTGAAAGGGTACCAATCTTGTCGGGGATTGGGAACCCTTCGCGAGAAGGTCCAAAGTTTCAGCGGGATTTCCAAAATGTTGAAAGGAACTCGAAACATGTCAACCTTGGTTTTGAGAATCTCTCCCGGAGTTTGAGAGATTTGGACGTGAAAGGGTACCAATCTTGTCGGGGATTGGGAACCCTTCGCGACAATGTCCAAAGTTTCAGCGGGATTTCCAAAATGTTGAAAGGAACTCGAAACATGTCAACCTTGGTTTTGAGAATCTCTCCCGGAGTTTGAGAGATTTGGACGTGAAAGGGTACCAGTCTTGTCGGGGATTGGGAACCCTTCGCGAGAATGTCCAAAGTTTCAGCGGGATTTCCAAAATGTTGAAAGGAACTCGAAACATGTCAACCTTGGTTTTGAGAGTCTCTCCGGGAGTTTGAGAGATTTGGACGTGAAAGGGCACCAATCTTGTCGGGGATTGGGAACCCTTCGCGAGAATGTCCAAAGTTTCAGCGGGATTTCCAAAATGTTGAAAGGAACTCGAAACATGTCAACCTTGGTTTTGAGAATCTCTCCCGGAGTTTGAGAGATTTGGACGTGAAAGGGTACCAATCTTGTTGGGGATGTGGAACCCTTCGCGAGAATGTCCAAAGTTTCAGCGGGATTTCCAAAATGTTGAAAGGAACTCGAAACATGTTGACCTTGGTTTTGAGAATCTCTCCCGGAGTTTGAGAGATTTGGACGTGAAAGGGTACCGATCTTCTCGGGGATTGGGAACCCTTCGCGAGAATGTCCAAAGTTTCAGCGGGATTTCCAAAATGTTGAAAGGAACTCGAAACATGTCAACCTTGGTTTTGAGAATCTCTCCCGGTGTTTGAGAGATTTGGACGTGAAAGGGTACCAGTCTTGTCGGGGATTGGGAACCCTTCGCGAGAATGTCCAAAGTTTCAGCGGGATTTCCAAAATGTTGAAAGGAACTCGAAACATGTCAACCTTGGTTTTGAGAATCTCTCCCGGAGTTTGAGAGATTTGGACGTGAAAGGGTACCAGTCTTGTCGGGGATTGGGAACCCTTCGCGAGAATGTCCAAAGTTTCAGCGGGATTTCCAAAATGTTGAAAGGAACTCGAAACATGTCAACCTTGGTTTTGAGAATCTCTCCGGGAGTTTGAGAGATTTGGACGTGAAAGGGCACCAATCTTGTCGGGGATCGGGAACCCTTCGCGAGAATGTCCAAAGTTTCAGCGGGATTTCCAAAATGTTGAAAGGAACTCGAAACATGTCAACCTTGGTTTTGAGAATCTCTCCCGGAGTTTGAGAGATTTGGACGTGAAAGGGTACCAATCTTGTTGGGGATGTGGAACCCTTCGCGAGAATGTCCAAAGTTTCAGCGGGATTTCCAAAATGTTGAAAGGAACTCGAAACATGTTGACCTTGGTTTTGAGAATCTCTCCCGGAGTTTGAGAGATTTGGACGTGAAAGGGTACCGATCTTCTCGGGGATTGGGAACCCTTCGCGAGAATGTCCAAAGTTTCAGCGGGATTTCCAAAATGTTGAAAGGAACTCGAAACATGTCAACCTTGGTTTTGAGAATCTCTCCCGGTGTTTGAGAGATTTGGACGTGAAAGGGTACCAGTCTTGTCGGGGATTGGGAACCCATCGCGAGAATGTCCAAAGTTTCAGCGGGATTTCCAAAATGTTGAAAGGAACTCGAAACATGTCAACCTTGGTTTTGAGAATCTCTCCCGGAGTTTGAGAGATTTGGACGTGAAAGGGTACCAGTCTTGTCGGGGATTGGGAACCCTTCGCCAGAATGTCCAAAGTTTCAGCGGGATTTCCAAAATGTTGAAAGGAACTCGAACCATGTCAACCTTGGTTTTGAGAATCTCTCCCGGAGTTTGAGAGATTTGGACGTGAAAGGGTACCAGTCTTGTCGGGGATTGGGAACCCTTCGCGAGAATGTCCAAAGTTTCAGCGGGATTTCCAAAATGTTGAAAGGAACTCGAAACATGTCAACCTTGGTTTTGAGAATCTCTCCCGGACTTTGAGAGATTTGGACGTGAAAGGGTACCAATCTTGTCGGGGATTGGGAACCCTTCGCGAGAATGTCCAAAGTTTCAGCGGGATTTCCAAAATGTTGAAAGGAACTCGAAACATGTCAACCTTGGTTTTGAGAATCTCTCCCGGAGTTTGAGAGATTTGGACGTGAAAGGGTACCAGTCTTGTCGGGGATTGGGAACCCTTCGCGAGAATGTCCAAATTTTCAGCGGGATTTCCAAAATGTTGAAAGGAACTCGAAACATGTCAACCTTGGTTTTGAGAATCTCTCCCGGAGTTTGAGAGATTTGGACGTGAAAGGGTACCAATCTTGTCGGGGATCGGGAACCCTTCGCGAGAAGGTCCAAAGTTTCAGCGGGATTTCCAAAATGTTGAAAGGAACTCGAAACATGTCAACCTTGGTTTTGAGAATCTCTCCCGGAGTTTGAGAGATTTGGACGTGAAAGGGTACCAGTCTTGTCGGGGATTTGGAACCCTTCGCGAGAATGTCCAAAGTTTCAGCGGGATTTCCAAAATGTTGAAAGGAACTCGAAACATGTCAACCTTGGTTTTGAGAATCTCTCCCGGAGTTTGAGAGATTTGGACGTGAAAGGGTACCAGTCTTGTCGGGGATCGGGAACCCTTCGCGAGAATGTCCAAAGTTTCAGCGGGATTTCCAAAATGTTGAAAGGAACTCGAAACATGTCAACCTTGGTTTTGAGAATCTCTCCCGGAGTTTGAGAGATTTGGACGTGAAAGGGTACCAATCTTGTCGGGGATCGGGAACCCTTCGCGACAATGTCCAAAGTTTCAGCGGGATTTCCAAAATGTTGAAAGGAACTCGAACCATGTCAACCTTGGTTTTGAGAATCTCTCCCGGAGTTTGAGAGATTTGGACGTGAAAGGGTACCAGTCTTGTCGGGGATCGGGAACCCTTCGCGAGAATGTCCAAAGTTTCAGCGGGATTTCCAAAATGTTGAAAGGAACTCGAAACATGTCAACCTTGGTTTTGAGAATCTCTCCCGGAGTTTGAGAGATTTGGACGTGAAAGGGTACCAATCTTGTCGGGGATTGGGAACCCTTCGCGAGAAGGTCCAAAGTTTCAGCGGGATTTCCAAAATGTTGAAAGGAACTCGAAACATGTCAACCTTGGTTTTGAGAATCTCTCCCGGAGTTTGAGAGATTTGGACGTGAAAGGGTACCAGTCTTGTCGGGGATCGGGAACCCTTCGCGAGAATGACCAAAGTTTCAGCGGGATTTCCAAACTGTTGAAAGGAACTCGAAACATGTCAACCTTGGTTTTGAGAATCTCTCCCGGAGTTTGAGAGATTTGGACGTGAAAGGGTACCAGTCTTGTCGGGGATTGGGAACCCTTCGCGAGAATGTCCAAAGTTTCAGCGGGATTTCCAAAATGTTGAAAGGAACTCGAAACATGTCAACCTTGGTTTTGAGAATCTCTCCCGGAGTTTGAGAGATTTGGACGTGAAAGGGCACCAATCTTGTCGGGGATTGGGAACCCTTCGCGAGAATGTCCAAAGTTTCAGCGGGATTTCCAAAATGTTGAAAGGAACTCGAAACATGTCAACCTTGGTTTTGAGAATCTCTCCCGGAGTTTGAGAGATTTGGACGTGAAAGGGTACCAGTCTTGTCGGGGATTGGGAACCCTTCGCGAGAATGTCCAAAGTTTCAGCGGGATTTCCAAAATGTTGAAAGGAACTCGAAACATGTCAACCTTGGTTTTGAGAATCTCTCCCGGAGTTTGAGAGATTTGGACGTGAAAGGGTACCAGTCTTGTCGGGGATTGGGAACCCTTCGCGAGAATGTCCAAAGTTTCAGCGGGATTTCCAAAATGTTGAAAGGAACTCGAAACATGTCAACCTTGGTTTTGAGAATCTCTCCCGGAGTTTGAGAGATTTGGACGTGAAAGGGTACCAGTCTTGTCGGGGATCGGGAACCCTTCGCGAGAATGTCCAAAGTTTCAGCGGGATTTCCAAAATGTTGAAAGGAACTCGAAACATGTCAACCTTGGTTTTGAGAATCTCTCCCGGAGTTTGAGAGATTTGGACGTGAAAGGGTACCAGTCTTGTCGGGGATTGGGAACCCTTCGCGAGAATGTCCAAATTTTCAGCGGGATTTCCAAAATGTTGAAAGGAACTCGAAACATGTCAACCTTGGTTTTGAGAATCTCTCCCGGAGTTTGAGAGATTTGGACGTGAAAGGGTACCAATCTTGTCGGGGATCGGGAACCCTTCGCGACAATGTCCAAAGTTTCAGCGGGATTTCCAAAATGTTGAAAGGAACTCGAAACATGTCAACCTTGGTTTTGAGAATCTCTCCCGGAGTTTGAGAGATTTGGACGTGAAAGGGTACCAGTCTTGTCGGGGATTTGGAACCCTTCGCGAGAATGTCCAAAGTTTCAGCGGGATTTCCAAAATGTTGAAAGGAACTCAAACCATGTCAACCTTGGTTTTGAGAATCTCTCCCAGAGTTTGAGAGATTTGGACGTGAAAGTGTACCAGTCTTGTCGGGGATCGGGAACCCTTCGCGAGAATGTCCAAAGTTTCAGCGGGATTTCCAATATGTTGAAAGGAACTCGAAACATGTCAACCTTGGTTTTGAGAATCCCTCCCGGAGTTTGAGAGATTTGGACGTGAAAGGGTACCAGTCTTGTCGGGGATTTGGAACCCTTCGCGAGAATGTCCAAAGTTTCAGCGGGATTTCCAAAATGTTGAAAGGAACTCGAACCATGTCAACCTTGGTTTTGAGAATCTCTCCCGGAGTTTGAGAGATTTGGACGTGAAAGGGTACCAGTCTTGTCGGGGATCGGGAACCCTTCGCGAGAATGTCCAAAGTTTCAGCGGGATTTCCAAAATGTTGAGAGGAACTCGAAACATGTCAACCTTGGTTTTGAGAATCTCTCCCGGAGTTTGAGAGATTTGGACGTGAAAGGGTACCAATCTTGTCGGGGATTGGGAACCCTTCGCGAGAAGGTCCAAAGTTTCAGCGGGATTTCCAAAATGTTGAAAGGAACTCGAACCATGTCAACCTTGGTTTTGAGAATCTCTCCCGGAGTCTGAGAGATTTGGACGTGAAAGGGTACCAGTCTTGTCGGGGATCGGGAACCCTTCGCGAGAATGTCCAAAGTTTCAGCGGGATTTCCAAAATGTTGAAAGGAACTCGAACCATGTCAACCTTGGTTTTGAGAATCTCTCCCGGAGTTTGAGAGATTTGGACGTGAAAGGGTACCAGTCTTGTTGGGGATTGGGAACCCTTCGCGAGAATGTCCAAAGTTTCAGCGGGATTTCCAAAATGTTGAAAGGAACTCGAAACATGTCAACCTTGGTTTTGAGAATCTCTCCCGGAGTTTGAGAGATTTGGACGTGAAAGGGTAGCAGTCTTGTCGGGGATTGGGAACCCTTCGCGAGAATGTCCAAAGTTTCAGCGGGATTTCCAAAATGTTGAAAGGAACTCGAACCATGTCAACCTTGGTTTTGAGAATCTCTCCCGGAGTTTGAGAGATTTGGACGTGAAAGGGTACCAGTCTTGTCGGGGATCGGGAACCCTTCGCGAGAATGTCCAAAGTTTCAGCGGGATTTCCAAAATGTTGAAAGGAACTCGAAACATGTCAACCTTGGTTTTGAGAATCTCTCCCAGAGTTTGAGAGATTTGGACGTGAAAGGGTACCAGTCTTGTCGGGGATTGGGAACCCTTCGCGAGAAGGTCCAAAGTTTCAGCGGGATTTCCAAAATGTTGAAAGGAACTCGAAACATGTCAACCTTGGTTTTGAGAATCTCTCCCGGAGTTTGAGAGATTTGGACGTGAAAGGGTACCAGTCTTGTTGGGGATTGGGAACCCTTCGCGAGAATGTCCAAAGTTTCAGCGGGATTTCCAAAATGTTGAAAGGAACTCGAACCATGTCAACCTTGGTTTTGAGAATCTCTCCCGGAGTTTGAGAGATTTGGACGTAAAAGGGTACCAGTCTTGTCGGCGATTGGGAACCCTTCGCGAGAATGTCCAAAGTTTCAGCGGGATTTCCAAAATGTTGAAAGGAACTCGAAACATGTCAACCTTGGTTTTGAGAATCTCTCCCGGAGTTTGAGAGATTTGGACGTGAAAGGGTACCAATCTTGTCGGGGATCGGGAACCCTTCGCGACAATGTCCAAAGTTTCAGCGGGATTTCCAAAATGTTGAAAGGAACTCGAAACATGTCAACCTTGGTTTTGAGAATCTCTCCCGGAGTTTGAGAGATTTGGACGTGAAAGGGTACCAGTCTTGTCGGGGATTTGGAACCCTTCGCGAGAATGTCCAAAGTTTCAGCGGGATTTCCAAAATGTTGAAAGGAACTCGAACCATGTCAACCTTGGTTTTGAGAATCTCTCCCGGAGTTTGAGAGATTTGGACGTGAAAGGGTACCAGTCTTGTCGGGGATCGGGAACCCTTCGCGAGAATGTCCAAAGTTTCAGCGGGATTTCCAAAATGTTGAAAGGAACTCGAAACATGTCAACCTTGGTTTTGAGAATCTCTCCCGGAGTTTGAGAGATTTGGACGTGAAAGGGTACCAATCTTGTCGGGGATTGGGAACCCTTCGCGAGAAGGTCCAAAGTTTCAGTGGGATTTCCAAAATGTTGAAAGGAACTCGAACCATGTCAACCTTGGTTTTGAGAATCTCTCCCGGAGTTTGAGAGATTTGGACGTGAAAGGGTACCAGTCTTGTCGGGGATCGGGAACCCTTCGCGAGAATGTCCAAAGTTTCAGCGGGATTTCCAAAATGTTGAAAGGAACTCGAAACATGTCAACCTTGGTTTTGAGAATCTCTCCCAGAGTTTGAGAGATTTGGACGTGAAAGGGTACCAGTCTTGTCGGGGATTGGGAACCCTTCGCGAGAAGGTCCAAAGTTTCAGCGGGATTTCCAAAATGTTGAAAGGAACTCGAAACATGTCAACCTTGGTTTTGAGAATCTCTCCCGGAGTTTGAGAGATTTGGACGTGAAAGGGTACCAGTCTTGTTGGGGATTGGGAACCCTTCGCGAGAATGTCCAAAGTTTCAGCGGGATTTCCAAAATGTTGAAAGGAACTCGAACCATGTCAACCTTGGTTTTGAGAATCTCTCCTGGAGTTTGAGAGATTTGGACGTGAAAGGGTACCAGTCTTGTCGGGGATCGGGAACCCTTCGCGAGAATGTCCAAAGTTTCAGCGGGATTTCCAAAATGTTGAAAGGAACTCGAAACATGTCAACCTTGGTTTTGAGAATCTCTCCCGGAGTTTGAGAGATTTGGACGTGAAAGGGTACCAATCTTGTCGGGGATTGGGACCCCTTCGCGAGAAGGTCCAAAGTTTCAGCGGGATTTCCAAAATGTTGAAAGGAACTCGAAACATGTCAACCTTGGTTTTGAGAATCTCTCCCGGAGTTTGAGAGATTTGGACGTGAAAGGGTACCAATCTTGTCGGGGATTGGGAACCTTTCGCGAGAATGTCCAAATTTTCAGCGGGATTTCCAAAATGTTGAAAGGAACTCGAAACATGTCAACCTTGGTTTTGAGAATCTCTCCCGGAGTTTGAGAGATTTGGACGTGAAAGGGTACCAATCTTGTTGGGGATTGGGAACCCTTCGCGAGAATGTCCAAAGTTTCAGCGGGATTTCCAAAATGTTGAAAGGAACTCGAACCATGTCAACCTTGGTTTTGAGAATCTCTCCCGGAGTTTGAGAGATTTGGACGTGAAAGGGTACCAGTCTTGTCGGGGATTGGGAACCCTTCGCGAGAATGTCCAAAGTTTCAGCGGGATTTCCAAAATGTTGAAAGGAACTCGAAACATGTCAACCTTGGTTTTGAGAATCTCTCCCGGAGTTTGAGAGATTTGGACGTGAAAGGGTACCAATCTTGTCGGGGATTGGGAACCCTTCGCGAGAAGGTCCAAAGTTTCAGTGGGATTTCCAAAATGTTGAAAGGAACTCGAACCATGTCAACCTTGGTTTTGAGAATCTCTCCCGGAGTTTGAGAGATTTGGACGTGAAAGGGTACCAGTCTTGTCGGGGATCGGGAACCCTTCGCGAGAATGTCCAAAGTTTCAGCGGGATTTCCAAAATGTTGAAAGGAACTCGAAACATGTCAACCTTGGTTTTGAGAATCTCTCCCAGAGTTTGAGAGATTTGGACGTGAAAGGGTACCAGTCTTGTCGGGGATTGGGAACCCTTCGCGAGAAGGTCCAAAGTTTCAGCGGGATTTCCAAAATGTTGAAAGGAACTCGAAACATGTCAACCTTGGTTTTGAGAATCTCTCCCGGAGTTTGAGAGATTTGGACGTGAAAGGGTACCAGTCTTGTTGGGGATTGGGAACCCTTCGCGAGAATGTCCAAAGTTTCAGCGGGATTTCCAAAATGTTGAAAGGAACTCGAACCATGTCAACCTTGGTTTTGAGAATCTCTCCCGGAGTTTGAGAGATTTGGACGTGAAAGGGTACCAGTCTTGTCGGGGATCGGGAACCCTTCGCGAGAATGTCCAAAGTTTCAGCGGGATTTCCAAAATGTTGAAAGGAACTCGAAACATGTCAACCTTGGTTTTGAGAATCTCTCCCGGAGTTTGAGAGATTTGGACGTGAAAGGGTACCAATCTTGTCGGGGATTGGGACCCCTTCGCGAGAAGGTCCAAAGTTTCAGCGGGATTTCCAAAATGTTGAAAGGAACTCGAAACATGTCAACCTTGGTTTTGAGAATCTCTCCCGGAGTTTGAGAGATTTGGACGTGAAAGGGTACCAATCTTGTCGGGGATTGGGAACCTTTCGCGAGAATGTCCAAATTTTCAGCGGGATTTCCAAAATGTTGAAAGGAACTCGAAACATGTCAACCTTGGTTTTGAGAATCTCTCCCGGAGTTTGAGAGATTTGGACGTGAAAGGGTACCAATCTTGTTGGGGATTGGGAACCCTTCGCGAGAATGTCCAAAGTTTCAGCGGGATTTCCAAAATGTTGAAAGGAACTCGAAACATGTCAACCTTGGTTTTGAGAATCTCTCCCGGAGTTTGAGAGATTTGGACGTGAAAGGGTACCAGTCTTGTCGGGGATTGGGAACCCTTCGCGAGAATGTCCAAATTTTCAGCGGGATTTCCAAAATGTTGAAAGGAACTCGAAACATGTCAACCTTGGTTTTGAGAATCTCTCCCGGAGTTTGAGAGATTTGGACGTGAAAGGGTACCAATCTTGTCGGGGATCGGGAACCCTTCGCGACAATGTCCAAAGTTTCAGCGGGATTTCCAAAATGTTGAAAGGAACTCGAACCATGTCAACCTTGGTTTTGAGAATCTCTCCCGGAGTTTGAGAGATTTGGACGTGAAAGGGTACCAGTCTTGTCGGGGATCGGGAACCCTTCGCGAGAATGTCCAAAGTTTCAGCGGGATTTCCAAAATGTTGAAAGGAACTCGAAACATGTCAACCTTGGTTTTGAGAATCTCTCCCGGAGTTTGAGAGATTTGGACGTGAAAGGGTACCAATCTTGTCGGGGATTGGGAACCCTTCGCGAGAAGGTCCAAAGTTTCAGCGGGATTTCCAAAATGTTGAAAGGAACTCGAAACATGTCAACCTTGGTTTTGAGAATCTCTCCCGGAGTTTGAGAGATTTGGACGTGAAAGGGTACCAGTCTTGTCGGGGATTGGGAACCCTTCGCGAGAATGACCAAAGTTTCAGCGGGATTTCCAAACTGTTGAAATGAACTCAAAACATGTCAACCTTGGTTTTGAGAATCTCTCCCGGAGTTTGAGAGATTTGGACGTGAAAGGGTACCAGTCTTGTCGGGGATTGGGAACCCTTCGCGAGAATGTCCAAAGTTTCAGCGGGATTTCCAAAATGTTGAAAGGAACTCGAAACATGTCAACCTTGGTTTTGAGAATCTCTCCCGGAGTTTGAGAGATTTGGACGTGAAAGGGCACCAATCTTGTCGGGGATTGGGAACCCTTCGCGAGAATGTCCAAAGTTTCAGCGGGATTTCCAAAATGTTGAAAGGAACTCGAAACATGTCAACCTTGGTTTTGAGAATCTCTCCCGGACTTTGAGAGATTTGGACGTGAAAGGGTACCAATCTTGTTGGGGATGTGGAACCCTTCGCGAGAATGTCCAAAGTTTCAGCGGGATTTCCAAAATGTTGAAAGGAACTCGAAACATGTTGACCTTGGTTTTGAGAATCTCTCCCGGAGTTTGAGAGATTTGGACGTGAAATTGTACCAGTCTTGTCGGGGATTGGGAACCCTTCGCGACAATGTCCAAATTTTCAGCGGGATTTCCAAAATGTTGAAAGGAACTCGAAACATGTCAACCTTGGTTTTGAGAATCTCTCCCGGAGTTTGAGAGATTTGGACGTGAAAGGGCACCAATCTTGTCGGGGATCGGGAACCCTTCGCGAGAATGTCCAAAGTTTCAGCGGGATTTCCAAAATGTTGAAAGGAACTCGAAACATGTCAACCTTGGTTTTGAGAATCTCTCCCGGAGTTTGAGAGATTTGGACGTGAAAGGGTACCAATCTTGTCGGGGATTGGGAACCCTTCGCGAGAAGGTCCAAAGTTTCAGCGGGATTTCCAAAATGTTGAAAGGAACTCGAACCATGTCAACCTTGGTTTTGAGAATCTCTCCCGGAGTTTGAGAGATTTGGACGTGAAAGGGTACCAATCTTGTTGGGGATTGGGAACCCTTCGCGAGAATGTCCAAAGTTTCAGCGGGATTTCCAAAATGTTGAAAGGAACTCGAAACATGTCAACCTTGGTTTTGAGAATCTCTCCCGGAGTTTGAGAGATTTGGACGTGAAAGGGTACCAGTCTTGTCGGGGATTGGGAACCCTTCGCGAGAATGTCCAAATTTTCAGCGGGATTTCCAAAATGTTGAAAGGAACTCGAAACATGTCAACCTTGGTTTTGAGAATCTCTCCCGGAGTTTGAGAGATTTGGACGTGAAAGGGTACCAATCTTGTCGGGGATCGGGAACCCTTCGCGACAATGTCCAAAGTTTCAGCGGGATTTCCAAAATGTTGAAAGGAACTCGAACCATGTCAACCTTGGTTTTGAGAATCTCTCCCGGTGTTTGAGAGATTTGGACGTGAAAGGGTACCAGTCTTGTCGGGGATCGGGAACCCTTCGCGAGAATGTCCAAAGTTTCAGCGGGATTTCCAAAATGTTGAAAGGAACTCGAAACATGTCAACCTTGGTTTTGAGAATCTCTCCCGGAGTTTGAGAGATTTGGACGTGAAAGGGTACCAATCTTGTCGGGGATTGGGAACCCTTCGCGAGAAGGTCCAAAGTTTCAGCGGGATTTCCAAAATGTTGAAAGGAACTCGAAACATGTCAACCTTGGTTTTGAGAATCTCTCCCGGAGTTTGAGAGATTTGGACGTGAAAGGGTACCAGTCTTGTCGGGGATTGGGAACCCTTCGCGAGAATGACCAAAGTTTCAGCGGGATTTCCAAAATGTTGAAAGGAACTCGAAACATGTCAACCTTGGTTTTGAGAATCTCTCCCGGAGTTTGAGAGATTTGGACGTGAAAGGGTACCAGTCTTGTCGGGGATTGGGAACCCTTCGCGAGAATGTCCAAAGTTTCAGCGGGATTTCCAAAATGTTGAAAGGAACTCGAACCATGTCAACCTTGGTTTTGAGAATCTCTCCCGGAGTTTGAGAGATTTGGACGTGAAAGGGTACCAATCTTGTCGGGGATCGGGAACCCTTCGCGACAATGTCCAAAGTTTCAGCGGGATTTCCAAAATGTTGAAAGGAACTCGAACCATGTCAACCTTGGTTTTGAGAATCTCTCCCGGTGTTTGAGAGATTTGGACGTGAAAGGGTACCAGTCTTGTCGGGGATCGGGAACCCTTCGCGAGAATGTCCAAAGTTTCAGCGGGATTTCCAAAATGTTGAAAGGAACTCGAAACATGTCAACCTTGGTTTTGAGAATCTCTCCCGGAGTTTGAGAGATTTGGACGTGAAAGGGTACCAGTCTTGTCGGGGATTGGGAACCCTTCGCGAGAATGTCCAAAGTTTCAGCGGGATTTCCAAAATGTTGAAAGGAACTCGAACCATGTCAACCTTGGTTTTGAGAATCTCTCCCGGAGTTTGAGAGATTTGGACGTGAAAGGGTACCAATCTTGTCGGGGATTGGGAACCCTTCGCGAGAAGGTCCAAAGTTTCAGCGGGATTTCCAAAATGTTGAAAGGAACTCGAAACATGTCAACCTTGGTTTTGAGAATCTCTCCCGGAGTTTGAGAGATTTGGACGTGAAAGGGTACCAGTCTTGTCGGGGATTGGGAACCCTTCGCGAGAATGACCAAAGTTTCAGCGGGATTTCCAAAATGTTGAAAGGAACTCGAAACATGTCAACCTTGGTTTTGAGAATCTCTCCCGGAGTTTGAGAGATTTGGACGTGAAAGGGTACCAGTCTTGTCGGGGATTGGGAACCCTTCGCGAGAATGTCCAAAGTTTCAGCGGGATTTCCAAAATGTTGAAAGGAACTCGAAACATGTCAACCTTGGTTTTGAGAATCTCTCCCGGAGTTTGAGAGATTTGGACGTGAAAGGGTACCAATCTTGTCGGGGATCGGGAACCCTTCGCGACAATGTCCAAAGTTTCAGCGGGATTTCCAAAATGTTGAAAGGAACTCGAAACATGTCGACCTTGGTTTTGAGAATCTCTCCCGGAGTTTGAGAGATTTGGACGTGAAATGGTACCGATCTTCTCGGGGATTTGGAACCCTTCGCGAGAATGTCCAAAGTTTCAGCGGGATTTCCAAAATGTTGAAAGGAACTCGAAACATGTCAACCTTGGTTTTGAGAATCTCTCCCGGAGTTTGAGAGATTTGGACGTGAAAGGGTACCAATCTTGTCGGGGATTGGGAACCCTTCGCGAGAAGGTCCAAAGTTTCAGCGGGATTTCCAAAATGTTGAAAGGAACTCGAAACATGTCAACCTTGGTTTTGAGAATCTCTCCCAGAGTTTGAGAGATTTGGACGTGAAAGGGTACCAGTCTTGTCGGGGATTGGGAACCCTTCGCGAGAATGACCAAAGTTTCAGCGGGATTTCCAAAATGTTGAAAGGAACTCGAAACATGTCAACCTTGGTTTTGAGAATCTCTCCCGGAGTTTGAGAGATTTGGACGTGAAAGGGTACCAGTCTTGTCGGGGATTGGGAACCCTTCGCGAGAATGTCCAAAGTTTCAGCGGGATTTCCAAAATGTTGAAAGGAACTCGAAACATGTCAACCTTGGTTTTGAGAATCTCTCCCGGAGTTTGAGAGATTTGGACGTGAAAGGGTACCAATCTTGTCGGGGATCGGGAACCCTTCGCGACAATGTCCAAAGTTTCAGCGGGATTTCCAAAATGTTGAAAGGAACTCGAAACATGTTGACCTTGGTTTTGAGAATCTCTCCCGGAGTTTGAGAGATTTGGACGTGAAAGGGTACCAGTCTTGTCGGGGATCGGGAACCCTTCGCGAGAATGTCCAAAGTTTCAGCGGGATTTCCAAAATGTTGAAAGGAACTCGAAACATGTCAACCTTGGTTTTGAGAATCTCTCCCGGTGTTTGAGAGATTTGGACGTGAAAGGGTACCAGTCTTGTCGGGGATTGGGAACCCATCGCGAGAATGTCCAAAGTTTCAGCGGGATTTCCAAAATGTTGAAAGGAACTCGAAACATGTCAACCTTGGTTTTGAGAATCTCTCCCGGAGTTTGAGAGATTTGGACGTGAAAGGGTACCAGTCTTGTCGGGGATTGGGAACCCTTCGCGAGAATGTCCAAAGTTTCAGCGGGATTTCCAAAATGTTGAAAGGAACTCAAAACATGTCAACCTTGGTTTTGAGAATCTCTCCCGGAGTTTGAGAGATTTGGACGTGAAAGGGTACCAGTCTTGTCGGGGATTGGGAACCCTTCGCGAGAATGTCCAAAGTTTCAGCGGGATTTCCAAAATGTTGAAAGGAACTCGAAACATGTCAACCTTGGTTTTGAGAATCTCTCCCGGAGTTTGAGAGATTTGGACGTGAAAGGGTACCAATCTTGTTGGGGATTGGGAACCCTTCGCGACAATGTCCAAAGTTTCAGCGGGATTTCCAAAATGTTGAAAGGAACTCGAAACATGTCAACCTTGGTTTTGAGAATCTCTCCCGGAGTTTGAGAGATTTGGACGTAAAAGGGTACCAGTCTTGTCGGGGATCGGGAACCCTTCGCGACAATATCCAAAGTTTCAGCGGGATTTCCAAAATGTTGAAAGGAACTCGAAACATGTCAACCTTGGTTTTGAGAATCTCTCCCGGAGTTTGAGAGATTTGGACGTGAAAGGGTACCAGTCTTGTCGGGGATTGGGAACCCTTCGCGAGAATGTCCAAAGTTTCAGCGGGATTTCCAAAATGTTGAAAGGAACTCGAACCATGTCAACCTTGGTTTTGAGAATCTCTCCCGGAGTTTGAGAGATTTGGACGTGAAAGGGTACCAGTCTTGTCGGGGATCGGGAACCCTTCGCGAGAATGTCCAAAGTTTCAGCGGGATTTCCAAAATGTTGAAAGGAACTCGAAACATGTCAACCTTGGTTTTGAGAATCTCTCCCGGAGTTTGAGAGATTTGGACGTGAAAGGGTACCAGTCTTGTCGGGGATTGGGAACCCTTCGCGAGAATGTCCAAATTTTCAGCGGGATTTCCAAAATGTTGAAAGGAACTCGAAACATGTCAACCTTGGTTTTGAGAATCTCTCCCGGAGTTTGAGAGATTTGGACGTGAAAGGGTACCAATCTTGTCGGGGATTGGGAACCCTTCGCGAGAAGGTCCAAAGTTTCAGCGGGATTTCCAAAATGTTGAAAGGAACTCGAAACATGTCAACCTTGGTTTTGAGAATCTCTCCCGAAGTTTGAGAGATTTGGACGTGAAAGGGTACCAGTCTTGTCGGGGATCGGGAACCCTTCGCGAGAATGTCCAAAGTTTCAGCGGGATTTCCAAAATGTTGAAAGGAACTCGAAACATGTCAACCTTGGTTTTGAGAATCTCTCCCGGACTTTGAGAGATTTGGACGTGAAAGGGTACCAGTCTTGTCGGGGATTGGGAACCCTTCTCGAGAAGGTCCAAAGTTTCAGCGGGATTTCCAAAATGTTGAAAGGAACTCGAAACATGTCAACCTTGGTTTTGAGAATCTCTCCCGGAGTTTGAGACATTTGGACGTGAAAGGGTACCAGTCTTGTTGGGGATTGGGAACCCTTCGCGAGAATGTCCAAAGTTTCAGCGGGATTTCCAAAATGTTGAAAGGAACTCGAAACATGTCAACCTTGGTTTTGAGAATCTCTCCCGGAGTTTGAGAGATTTGGACGTGAAAGGGTACCAGTCTTGTCGGGGATCGGGAACCCTTCGCGAGAATGTCCAAATTTTCAGCGGGATTTCCAAAATGTTGAAAGGAACTCGAAACATGTCAACCTTGGTTTTGAGAATCTCTCCCGGAGTTTGAGAGATTTGGACGTGAAAGGGTACCAATCTTGTTGGGGATTGGGAACCCTTCGCGACAATGTCCAAAGTTTCAGCGGGATTTCCAAAATGTTGAAAGGAACTCGAAACATGTCAACCTTGGTTTTGAGAATCTCTCCCGGAGTTTGAGAGATTTGGACGTAAAAGGGTACCAGTCTTGTCGGGGATTGGGAACCCTTCGCGAGAATGTCCAAAGTTTCAGCGGGATTTCCAAAATGTTGAAAGGAACTCGAAACATGTCAACCTTGGTTTTGAGAATCTCTCCCGGAGTTTGAGAGATTTGGACGTGAAAGGGTACCAATCTTGTTGGGGATTGGGAACCCTTCGCGACAATGTCCAAAGTTTCAGCGGGATTTCCAAAATGTTGAAAGGAACTCGAAACATGTCAACCTTGGTTTTGAGAATCTCTCCCGGAGTTTGAGAGATTTGGACGTAAAAGGGTACCAGTCTTGTCGGGGATTGGGAACCCTTCGCGAGAATGTCCAAAGTTTCAGCGGGATTTCCAAAATGTTGAAAGGAACTCGAAACATGTCAACCTTGGCTTTGAGAATCTCTCCCGGAGTTTGAGAGATTTGGACGTGAAAGGGTACCAGTCTTGTCGGGTATTGGGAACCCTTCGCGAGAATGTCCAAAGTTTCAGCGGGATTTCCAAAATGTTGAAAGGAACTCGAACCATGTCAACCTTGGTTTTGAGAATCTCTCCCGGAGTTTGAGAGATTTGGACGTGAAAGGGTACCAGTCTCGTCGGGGATTGGGACCCCTTCGCGAGAATGTCCAAAGTTTCAGCGGGATTTCCAAAATGTTGAAAGGAACTCGAACCATGTCAACCTTGGTTTTGAGAATCTCTCCCGGAGTTTGAGAGATTTGGACGTGAAAGGGTACCAGTCTTGTCGGGGATCGGGAACCCTTCGCGAGAATGTCCAAAGTTTCAGCGGGATTTCCAAAATGTTGAAAGGAACTCGAACCATGTCAACCTTGGTTTTGAGAATCTCTCCCGGAGTTTGAGAGATTTGGACGTGAAAGGGTACCAGTCTTGTCGGGGATTGGGAACCCTTCGCGAGAATGTCCAAATTTTCAGCGGGATTTCCAAAATGTTGAAAGGAACTCGAAACATGTCAACCTTGGTTTTGAGAATCTCTCCCGGAGTTTGAGAGATTTGGACGTGAAAGGGTACCAATCTTGTTGGGGATTGGGAACCCTTCGCGACAATGTCCAAAGTTTCAGCGGGATTTCCAAAATGTTGAAAGGAACTCGAAACATGTCAACCTTGGTTTTGAGAATCTCTCCCGGAGTTTGAGAGATTTGGACGTAAAAGGGTACCAGTCTTGTCGGGGATCGGGAACCCTTCGCGACAATATCCAAAGTTTCAGCGGGATTTCCAAAATGTTGAAAGGAACTCGAAACATGTCAACCTTGGTTTTGAGAATCTCTCCCGGAGTTTGAGAGATTTGGACGTGAAAGGGTACCAGTCTTGTCGGGGATTGGGAACCCTTCGCGAGAATGTCCAAAGTTTCAGCGGGATTTCCAAAATGTTGAAAGGAACTCGAACCATGTCAACCTTGGTTTTGAGAATCTCTCCCGGAGTTTGAGAGATTTGGACGTGAAAGGGTACCAGTCTTGTCGGGGATCGGGAACCCTTCGCGAGAATGTCCAAAGTTTCAGCGGGATTTCCAAAATGTTGAAAGGAACTCGAACCATGTCAACCTTGGTTTTGAGAATCTCTCCCGGAGTTTGAGAGATTTGGACGTGAAAGGGTACCAGTCTTGTCGGGGATCGGGAACCCTTCGCGAGAATGTCCAAAGTTTCAGCGGGATTTCCAAAATGTTGAAAGGAACTCGAAACATGTCAACCTTGGTTTTGAGAATCTCTCCCGGAGTTTGAGAGATTTGGACGTGAAAGGGTACCAGTCTTGTCGGGGATTGGGAACCCTTCGCGAGAAGGTCCAAAGTTTCAGCGGGATTTCCAAAATGTTGAAAGGAACTCGAAACATGTCGACCTTGGTTTTGAGAATCTCTCCCGGAGTTTGAGAGATTTGGACGTGAAAGGGTACCAGTCTTGTTGGGGATTGGGAACCCTTCGCGAGAATGTCCAAAGTTTCAGCGGGATTTCCAAAATGTTGAAAGGAACTCGAAACATGTCAACCTTGGTTTTGAGAATCTCTCCCGGAGTTTGAGAGATTTGGACGTGAAAGGGTACCAGTCTTGTCGGGGATTGGGAACCCTTCGCGACAATGTCCAAAGTTTCAGCGGGATTTCCAAAATGTTGAAAGGAACTCGAAACATGTCAACCTTGGTTTTGAGAATCTCTCCCGGACTTTGAGAGATTTGGACGTGAAAGGGTACCAATCTTGTCGGGGATCGGGAACCCTTCGCGACAATGTCCAAAGTTTCAGCGGGATTTCCAAAATGTTGAAAGGAACTCGAAACATGTCAACCTTGGTTTTGAGAATCTCTCCCGGAGTTTGAGAGATTTGGACGTGAAAGGGTACCAGTCTTGTCGGGGATTCGGAACCCTTCGCGAGAATGTCCAAAGTTTCAGCGGGATTTCCAAAATGTTGAAAGGAACTCGAACCATGTCAACCTTGGTTTTGAGAATCTCTCCCGGAGTTTGAGAGATTTGGACGTGAAAGGGTACCAGTCTTGTCGGGGATCGGGAACCCTTCGCGAGAATGTCCAAAGTTTCAGCGGGATTTCCAAAATGTTGAAAGGAACTCGAAACATGTCAACCTTGGTTTTGAGAATCTCTCCCGGAGTTTGAGAGATTTGGACGTGAAAGGGTACCAATCTTGTCGGGGATCGGGAACCCTTCGCGACAATGTCCAAAGTTTCAGCGGGATTTCCAAAATGTTGAAAGGAACTCGAAACATGTCAACCTTGGTTTTGAGAATCTCTCCCGGAGTTTGAGAGATTTGGACGTGAAAGGGTACCAGTCTTGTCGGGGATTTGGAACCCTTCGCGAGAATGTCCAAAGTTTCAGCGGGATTTCCAAAATGTTGAAAGGAACTCGAACCATGTCAACCTTGGTTTTGAGAATCTCTCCCGGAGTTTGAGAGATTTGGACGTGAAAGGGTACCAGTCTTGTCGGGGATCGGGAACCCTTCGCGAGAATGTCCAAAGTTTCAGCGGGATTTCCAAAATGTTGAAAGGAACTCGAAACATGTCAACCTTGGTTTTGAGAATCTCTCCCGGAGTTTGAGAGATTTGGACGTGAAAGGGTACCAATCTTGTCGGGGATTGGGAACCCTTCGCGAGAAGGTCCAAAGTTTCAGCGGGATTTCCAAAATGTTGAAAGGAACTCGAACCATGTCAACCTTGGTTTTGAGAATCTCTCCCGGAGTTTGAGAGATTTGGACGTGAAAGGGTACCAGTCTTGTCGGGGATCGGGAACCCTTCGCGAGAATGTCCAAAGTTTCAGCGGGATTTCCAAAATGTTGAAAGGAACTCGAAACATGTCAACCTTGGCTTTGAGAATCTCTCCCGGAGTTTGAGAGATTTGGACGTGAAAGGGTACCAGTCTTGTCGGGGATTGGGAACCCTTCGCGAGAAGGTCCAAAGTTTCAGCGGGATTTCCAAAATGTTGAAAGGAACTCGAAACATGTCAACCTTGGTTTTGAGAATCTCTCCCGGAGTTTGAGAGATTTGGACGTGAAAGGGTACCAGTCTTGTTGGGGATTGGGAACCCTTCGCGAGAATGTCCAAAGTTTCAGCGGGATTTCCAAAATGTTGAAAGGAACTCGAAACATGTCAACCTTGGTTTTGAGAACCTCTCCCGGAGTCTGAGAGATTTGGACGTGAAAGGGTACCAGTCTTGTCGGGGATTGGGAACCCTTCGCGACAATGTCCAAATTTTCAGCGGGATTTCCAAAATGTTGAAAGGAACTCGAAACATGTCAACCTTGGTTTTGAGAATCTCTCCCGGAGTTTGAGAGATTTGGACGTGAAAGGGTACCAGTCTCGTCGGGGATTGGGAACCCTTCGCGAGAATGTCCAAAGTTTCAGCGGGATTTCCAAAATGTTGAAAGGAACTCGAACCATGTCAACCTTGGTTTTGAGAATCTCTCCCGGAGTTTGAGAGATTTGGACGTGAAAGGGTACCAGTCTTGTCGGGGATCGGGAACCCTTCGCGAGAATGTCCAAAGTTTCAGCGGGATTTCCAAAATGTTGAAAGGAACTCGAAACATGTCAACCTTGGTTTTGAGAATCTCTCCCGGAGTTTGAGAGATTTGGACGTGAAAGGGTACCAGTCTTGTCGGGGATTGGGAACCCTTCGCGACAATGTCCAAAGTTTCAGCGGGATTTCCAAAATGTTGAAAGGAACTCGAAACATGTCAACCTTGGTTTTGAGAATCTCTCCCGGACTTTGAGAGATTTGGACGTGAAAGGGTACCAATCTTGTCGGGGATCGGGAACCCTTCGCGACAATGTCCAAAGTTTCAGCGGGATTTCCAAAATGTTGAAAGGAACTCGAAACATGTCAACCTTGGTTTTGAGAATCTCTCCCGGAGTTTGAGAGATTTGGACGTGAAAGGGTACCAGTCTTGTCGGGGATTCGGAACCCTTCGCGAGAATGTCCAAAGTTTCAGCGGGATTTCCAAAATGTTGAAAGGAACTCGAACCATGTCAACCTTGGTTTTGAGAATCTCTCCCGGAGTTTGAGAGATTTGGACGTGAAAGGGTACCAGTCTTGTCGGGGATCGGGAACCCTTCGCGAGAATGTCCAAAGTTTCAGCGGGATTTCCAAAATGTTGAAAGGAACTCGAAACATGTCAACCTTGGTTTTGAGAATCTCTCCCGGAGTTTGAGAGATTTGGACGTGAAAGGGTACCAATCTTGTCGGGGATCGGGAACCCTTCGCGACAATGTCCAAAGTTTCAGCGGGATTTCCAAAATGTTGAAAGGAACTCGAAACATGTCAACCTTGGTTTTGAGAATCTCTCCCGGAGTTTGAGAGATTTGGACGTGAAAGGGTACCAGTCTTGTCGGGGATTTGGAACCCTTCGCGAGAATGTCCAAAGTTTCAGCGGGATTTCCAAAATGTTGAAAGGAACTCGAACCATGTCAACCTTGGTTTTGAGAATCTCTCCCGGAGTTTGAGAGATTTGGACGTGAAAGGGTACCAGTCTTGTCGGGGATCGGGAACCCTTCGCGAGAATGTCCAAAGTTTCAGCGGGATTTCCAAAATGTTGAAAGGAACTCGAAACATGTCAACCTTGGTTTTGAGAATCTCTCCCGGAGTTTGAGAGATTTGGACGTGAAAGGGTACCAATCTTGTCGGGGATTGGGAACCCTTCGCGAGAAGGTCCAAAGTTTCAGCGGGATTTCCAAAATGTTGAAAGGAACTCGAACCATGTCAACCTTGGTTTTGAGAATCTCTCCCGGAGTTTGAGAGATTTGGACGTGAAAGGGTACCAGTCTTGTCGGGGATCGGGAACCCTTCGCGAGAATGTCCAAAGTTTCAGCGGGATTTCCAAAATGTTGAAAGGAACTCGAAACATGTCAACCTTGGCTTTGAGAATCTCTCCCGGAGTTTGAGAGATTTGGACGTGAAAGGGTACCAGTCTTGTCGGGGATTGGGAACCCTTCGCGAGAAGGTCCAAAGTTTCAGCGGGATTTCCAAAATGTTGAAAGGAACTCGAAACATGTCAACCTTGGTTTTGAGAATCTCTCCCGGAGTTTGAGAGATTTGGACGTGAAAGGGTACCAGTCTTGTTGGGGATTGGGAACCCTTCGCGAGAATGTCCAAAGTTTCAGCGGGATTTCCAAAATGTTGAAAGGAACTCGAAACATGTCAACCTTGGTTTTGAGAACCTCTCCCGGAGTCTGAGAGATTTGGACGTGAAAGGGTACCAGTCTTGTCGGGGATTGGGAACCCTTCGCGACAATGTCCAAATTTTCAGCGGGATTTCCAAAATGTTGAAAGGAACTCGAAACATGTCAACCTTGGTTTTGAGAATCTCTCCCGGAGTTTGAGAGATTTGGACGTGAAAGGGTACCAGTCTCGTCGGGGATTGGGAACCCTTCGCGAGAATGTCCAAAGTTTCAGCGGGATTTCCAAAATGTTGAAAGGAACTCGAACCATGTCAACCTTGGTTTTGAGAATCTCTCCCGGAGTTTGAGAGATTTGGACGTGAAAGGGTACCAGTCTTGTCGGGGATCGGGAACCCTTCGCGAGAATGTCCAAAGTTTCAGCGGGATTTCCAAAATGTTGAAAGGAACTCGAAACATGTCAACCTTGGTTTTGAGAATCTCTCCCGGAGTTTGAGAGATTTGGACGTGAAAGGGTACCAGTCTTGTCGGGGATTGGGAACCCTTCGCGAGAATGTCCAAATTTTCAGCGGGATTTCCAAAATGTTGAAAGGAACTCGAAACATGTCAACCTTGGTTTTGAGAATCTCTCCCGGAGTTTGAGAGATTTGGACGTGAAAGGGTACCAATCTTGTCGGGGATTGGGAACCCTTCGCGACAATGTCCAAAGTTTCAGCGGGATTTCCAAAATGTTGAAAGGAACTCGAAACATGTCAACCTTGGTTTTGAGAATCTCTCCCGGAGTTTGAGAGATTTGGACGTAAAAGGGTACCAGTCTTGTCGGGGATCGGGAACCCTTCGCGACAATATCCAAAGTTTCAGCGGGATTTCCAAAATGTTGAAAGGAACTCGAAACATGTCAACCTTGGTTTTGAGAATCTCTCCCGGAGTTTGAGAGATTTGGACGTGAAAGGGTACCAGTCTTGTCGGGGATTGGGAACCCTTCGCGAGAATGTCCAAAGTTTCAGCGGGATTTCCAAAATGTTGAAAGGAACTCGAACCATGTCAACCTTGGTTTTGAGAATCTCTCCCGGAGTTTGAGAGATTTGGACGTGAAAGGGTACCAGTCTTGTCGGGGATCGGGAACCCTTCGCGAGAGTGTCCAAAGTTTCAGCGGGATTTCCAAAATGTTGAAAGGAACTCGAACCATGTCAACCTTGGTTTTGAGAATCTCTCCCGGAGTTTGAGAGATTTGGACGTGAAAGGGTACCAGTCTTGTCGGGGATTGGGAACCCTTCGCGAGAATGTCCAAATTTTCAGCGGGATTTCCAAAATGTTGAAAGGAACTCGAAACATGTCAACCTTGGTTTTGAGAATCTCTCCCGGAGTTTGAGAGATTTGGACGTGAAAGGGTACCAATCTTGTCGGGGATCGGGAACCCTTCGCGACAATGTCCAAAGTTTCAGCGGGATTTCCAAAATGTTGAAAGGAACTCGAAACATGTCAACCTTGGTTTTGAGAATCTCTCCCGGAGTTTGAGAGATTTGGACGTGAAAGGGTACCAGTCTTGTCGGGGATTTGGAACCCTTCGCGAGAATGTCCAAAGTTTCAGCGGGATTTCCAAAATGTTGAAAGGAACTCGAAACATGTCAACCTTGGTTTTGAGAATCTCTCCCGGAGTTTGAGAGATTTGGACGTGAAAGGGTACCAGTCTTGTCGGGGATCGGGAACCCTTCGCGAGAATGTCCAAAGTTTCAGCGGGATTTCCAAAATGTTGAAAGGAACTCGAAACATGTCAACCTTGGTTTTGAGAATCTCTCCCGGAGTTTGAGAGATTTGGATGTGAAAGGGTACCAATCTTGTCGGGGATTGGGAACCCTTCGCGAGAAGGTCCAAAGTTTCAGCGGGATTTCCAAAATGTTGAAAGGAACTCGAACCATGTCAACCTTGGTTTTGAGAATCTCTCCCGGAGTTTGAGAGATTTGGACGTGAAAGGGTACCAGTCTTGTTGGGGATCGGGAACCCTTCGCGAGAATGTCCAAAGTTTCAGCGGGATTTCCAAAATGTTGAAAGGAACTCGAAACATGTCAACCTTGGTTTTGAGAATCTCTCCCGGACTTTGAGAGATTTGGACGTGAAAGGGTACCAGTCTTGTTGGGGATTGGGAACCCTTCGCGAGAATGTCCAAAGTTTCAGCGGGATTTCCAAAATGTTGAAAGGAACTCGAAACATGTCAACCTTGGTTTTGAGAATCTCTCCCGGAGTTTGAGAGATTTGGACGTGAAAGGGTACCAGTCTTGTCGGGGATTGGGAACCCTTCGCGACAATGTCCAAAGTTTCAGCGGGATTTCCAAAATGTTGAAAGGAACTCGAAACATGTCAACCTTGGTTTTGAGAATCTCTCCCGGAGTTTGAGAGATTTGGACGTGAAAGGGTACCAGTCTTGTCGGGGATTTGGAACCCTTCGCGAGAATGTCCAAAGTTTCAGCGGGATTTCCAAAATGTTGAAAGGAACTCGAACCATGTCAACCTTGGTTTTGAGAATCTCTCCCGGAGTTTGAGAGATTTGGACGTGAAAGGGTACCAGTCTTGTCGGGGATCGGGAACCCTTCGCGAGAATGTCCAAAGTTTCAGCGGGATTTCCAAAATGTTGAAAGGAACTCGAAACATGTCAACCTTGGTTTTGAGAATCTCTCCCGGAGTTTGAGAGATTTGGACGTGAAAGGGTACCAATCTTGTCGGGGATCGGGAACCCTTCGCGACAATGTCCAAAGTTTCAGCGGGATTTCCAAAATGTTGAAAGGAACTCGAAACATGTCAACCTTGGTTTTGAGAATCTCTCCCGGAGTTTGAGAGATTTGGACGTGAAAGGGTACCAGTCTTGTCGGGGATTTGGAACCCTTCGCGAGAATGTCCAAAGTTTCAGCGGGATTTCCAAAATGTTGAAAGGAACTCGAACCATGTCAACCTTGGTTTTGAGAATCTCTCCCGGAGTTTGAGAGATTTGGACGTGAAAGGGTACCAGTCTTGTCGGGGATCGGGAACCCTTCGCGAGAAGGTCCAAAGTTTCAGCGGGATTTCCAAAATGTTGAAAGGAACTCGAAACATGTCAACCTTGGTTTTGAGAATCTCTCCCGGAGTTTGAGAGATTTGGACGTGAAAGGGTACCAATCTTGTCGGGGATTGGGAACCCTTCGCGAGAAGGTCCAAAGTTTCAGCGGGATTTCCAAAATGTTGAAAGGAACTCGAACCATGTCAACCTTGGTTTTGAGAATCTCTCCCGGAGTTTGAGAGATTTGGACGTGAAAGGGTACCAGTCTTGTCGGGGATCGGGAACCCTTCGCGAGAATGTCCAAAGTTTCAGCGGGATTTCCAAAATGTTGAAAGGAACTCGAAACATGTCAACCTTGGTTTTGAGAATCTCTCCCGGAGTTTGAGAGATTTGGACGTGAACGGGTACCAGTCTTGTCGGGGATTGGGAACCCTTCGCGAGAAGGTCCAAAGTTTCAGCGGGATTTCCAAAATGTTGAAAGGAACTCGAAACATGTCAACCTTGGTTTTGAGAATCTCTCCCGGAGTTTGAGAGATTTGGACGTGAAAGGGTACCAGTCTTGTTAGGGATTGGGAACCCTTCGCGAGAATGTCCAAAGTTTCAGCGGGATTTCCAAAATGTTGAAAGGAACTCGAAACATGTCAACCTTGGTTTTGAGAATCTCTCCCGGAGTTTGAGAGATTTGGACGTGAAAGGGTACCAGTCTTGTCGGGGATTGGGAACCCTTCGCGAGAATGTCCAAAGTTTCAGCGGGATTTCCAAAATGTTGAAAGGAACTCGAAACATGTCAACCTTGGTTTTGAGAATCTCTCCCGGAGTTTGAGAGATTTGGACGTGAAAGGGTACCAGTCTTGTCGGGGATTGGGAACCCTTCGCGAGAATGTCCAAAGTTTCAGCGGGATTTCCAAAATGTTGAAAGGAACTCGAAACATGTCAACCTTGGTTTTGAGAATCTCTCCCGGAGTTTGAGAGATTTGGACGTGAAAGGGTGCCAGTCTTGTCGGGGATTGGGAACCCTTCGCGAGAATGTCCAAAGTTTCAGCGGGATTTCCAAAATGTTGAAAGGAACTCGAACCATGTCAACCTTGGTTTTGAGAATCTCTCCCGGAGTTTGAGAGATTTGGACGTGAAAGGGTACCAGTCTTGAGGGGATCGGGAACCCTTCGCGAGAATGTCCAAAGTTTCAGCGGGATTTCCAAAATGTTGAAAGGAACTCGAAACATGTCAACCTTGGTTTTGAGAATCTCTCCCGGAGTTTGAGAGATTTGGACGTGAAAGGGTACCAATCTTGTCGGGGATCGGGAACCCTTCGCGACAATGTCCAAAGTTTCAGCGGGATTTCCAAAATGTTGAAAGGAACTCGAAACATGTCAACCTTGGTTTTGAGAATCTCTCCCGGAGTTTGAGAGATTTGGACGTGAAAGGGTACCAGTCTTGTCGGGGATTTGGAACCCTTCGCGAGAATGTCCAAAGTTTCAGCGGGATTTCCAAAATGTTGAAAGGAACTCGAAACATGTCAACCTTGGTTTTGAGAATCTCTCCCGGAGTTTGAGAGATTTGGACGTGAAAGGGTACCAGTCTTGTCGGGGATCGGGAACCCTTCGCGAGAATGTCCAAAGTTTCAGCGGGATTTCCAAAATGTTGAAAGGAACTCGAAACATGTCAACCTTGGTTTTGAGAATCTCTCCCGGAGTTTGAGAGATTTGGATGTGAAAGGGTACCAATCTTGTCGGGGATTGGGAACCCTTCGCGAGAAGGTCCAAAGTTTCAGCGGGATTTCCAAAATGTTGAAAGGAACTCGAACCATGTCAACCTTGGTTTTGAGAATCTCTCCCGGAGTTTGAGAGATTTGGACGTGAAAGGGTACCAGTCTTGTCGGGGATCGGGAACCCTTCGCGAGAATGTCCAAAGTTTCAGCGGGATTTCCAAAATGTTGAAAGGAACTCGAAACATGTCAACCTTGGTTTTGAGAATCTCTCCCGGAGTTTGAGAGATTTGGACGTGAAAGGGTACCAGTCTTGTCGGGGATTGGGAACCCTTCGCGAGAAGGTCCAAAGTTTCAGCGGGATTTCCAAAATGTTGAAAGGAACTCGAAACATGTCGACCTTGGTTTTGAGAATCTCTCCCGGAGTTTGAGAGATTTGGACGTGAAAGGGTACCAGTCTTGTTGGGGATTGGGAACCCTTCGCGAGAATGTCCAAAGTTTCAGCGGGATTTCCAAAATGTTGAAAGGAACTCGAAACATGTCAACCTTGGTTTTGAGAATCTCTCCCGGAGTTTGAGAGATTTGGACGTGAAATGGTACCAGTCTTGTCGGGGATTGGGAACCCTTCGCGAGAATGTCCAAAGTTTCAGCGGGATTTCCAAAATGTTGAAAGGAACTCGTAACATGTCAACCTTGGTTTTGAGAATCTCTCCCGGAGTTTGAGAGATTTGGACGTGAAAGGGTACCAATCTTGTCGGGGATCGGGAACCCTTCGCGACAATGTCCAAAGTTTCAGCGGGATTTCCAAAATGTTGAAAGGAACTCGAAACATGTCAACCTTGGTTTTGAGAATCTCTCCCGGAGTTTGAGAGATTTGGACGTGAAAGGGTACCAGTCTTGTCGGGGATTTGGAACCCTTCGCCAGAATGTCCAAAGTTTCAGCGGGATTTCCAAAATGTTGAAAGGAACTCGAACCATGTCAACCTTGGTTTTGAGAATCTCTCCCGGAGTTTGAGAGATTTGGACGTGAAAGGGTACCAGTCTTGTCGGGGATCGGGAACCCTTCGCGAGAATGTCCAAAGTTTCAGCGGGATTTCCAAAATGTTGAAAGGAACTCGAAACATGTCAACCTTGGTTTTGAGAATCTCTCCCGGAGTTTGAGAGATTTGGACGTGAAAGGGTACCAATCTTGTCGGGGATCGGGAACCCTTCGCGACAATGTCCAAAGTTTCAGCGGGATTTCCAAAATGTTGAAAGGAACTCGAAACATGTCAACCTTGGTTTTGAGAATCTCTCCCGGAGTTTGAGAGATTTGGACGTGAAAGGGTACCAGTCTTGTCGGGGATTTGGAACCCTTCGCGAGAATGTCCAAAGTTTCAGCGGGATTTCCAAAATGTTGAAAGGAACTCGAACCATGTCAACCTTGGTTTTGAGAATCTCTCCCGGAGTTTGAGAGATTTGGACGTGAAAGGGTACCAGTCTTGTCGGGGATCGGGAACCCTTCGCGAGAATGTCCAAAGTTTCAGCGGGATTTCCAAAATGTTGAAAGGAACTCGAAACATGTCAACCTTGGTTTTGAGAATCTCTCCCGGAGTTTGAGAGATTTGGACGTGAAAGGGTACCAATCTTGTCGGGGATTGGGAACCCTTCGCGAGAAGGTCCAAAGTTTCAGCGGGATTTCCAAAATGTTGAAAGGAACTCGAACCATGTCAACCTTGGTTTTGAGAATCTCTCCCGGAGTTTGAGAGATTTGGACGTGAAAGGGTACCAGTCTTGTCGGGGATCGGGAACCCTTCGCGAGAATGTCCAAAGTTTCAGCGGGATTTCCAAAATGTTGAAAGGAACTCGAAACATGTCAACCTTGGTTTTGAGAATCTCTCCCGGAGTTTGAGAGATTTGGACGTGAAAGGGTACCAGTCTTGTCGGGGATTGGGAACCCTTCGCGAGAATGTCCAAAGTTTCAGCGGGATTTCCAAAATGTTGAAAGGAACTCGAAACATGTCAACCTTGGTTTTGAGAATCTCTCCCGGAGTTTGAGAGATTTGGACGTGAAAGGGTACCAGTCTTGTCGGGGATTGGGAACCCTTCGCGAGAATGTCCAAAGTTTCAGCGGGATTTCCAAAATGTTGAAAGGAACTCGAAACATGTCAACCTTGGTTTTGAGAATCTCTCCCGGAGTTTGAGAGATTTGGACGTGAAAGGGTACCAATCTTGTCGGGGATCGGGAACCCTTCGCGAGAATGTCCAAAGTTTCAGCGGGATTTCCAAAATGTTGAAAGGAACTCGAAACATGTCAACCTTGGTTTTGAGAATCTCTCCCGGAGTTTGAGAGATTTGGACGTGAAAGGGTACCAGTCTTGTCGGGGATTGGGAACCCTTCGCGAGAATGTCCAAATTTTCAGCGGGATTTCCAAAATGTTGAAAGGAACTCGAAACATGTCAACCTTGGTTTTGAGAATCTCTCCCGGAGTTTGAGAGATTTGGACGTGAAAGGGTACCAATCTTGTTGGGGATTGGGAACCCTTCGCGACAATGTCCAAAGTTTCAGCGGGATTTCCAAAATGTTGAAAGGAACTCGAAACATGTCAACCTTGGTTTTGAGAATCTCTCCCGGAGTTTGAGAGATTTGGACGTGAAAGGGTACCAGTCTTGTCGGGGATCGGGAACCCTTCGCGACAATATCCAAAGTTTCAGCGGGATTTCCAAAATGTTGAAAGGAACTCGAAACATGTCAACCTTGGTTTTGAGAATCTCTCCCGGAGTTTGAGAGATTTGGACGTGAAAGGGTACCAGTCTTGTCGGGGATTGGGAACCCTTCGCGAGAATGTCCAAAGTTTCAGCGGGATTTCCAAAATGTTGAAAGGAACTCGAAACATGTCAACCTTGGTTTTGAGAATCTCTCCCGGAGTTTGAGAGATTTGGACGTGAAAGGGTACCAGTCTTGTCGGGGATCGGGAACCCTTCGCGAGAATGTCCAAAGTTTCAGCGGGATTTCCAAAATGTTGAAAGGAACTCGAACCATGTCAACCTTGGTTTTGAGAATCTCTCCCGGAGTTTGAGAGATTTGGACGTGAAAGGGTACCAGTCTTGTCGGGGATTGGGAACCCTTCGCGAGAATGTCCAAATTTTCAGCGGGATTTCCAAAATGTTGAAAGGAACTCGAAACATGTCAACCTTGGTTTTGAGAATCTCTCCCGGAGTTTGAGAGATTTGGACGTGAAAGGGTACCAATCTTGTCGGGGATCGGGAACCCTTCGCGACAATGTCCAAAGTTTCAGCGGGATTTCCAAAATGTTGAAAGGAACTCGAACCATGTCAACCTTGGTTTTGAGAATCTCTCCCGGAGTTTGAGAGATTTGGACGTGAAAGGGTACCAGTCTTGTCGGGGATTTGGAACCCTTCGCGAGAATGTCCAAAGTTTCAGCGGGATTTCCAAAATGTTGAAAGGAACTCGAACCATGTCAACCTTGGTTTTGAGAATCTCTCCTGGAGTTTGAGAGATTTGGACGTGAAAGGGTACCAGTCTTGTCGGGGATCGGGAACCCTTCGCGAGAAGGTCCAAAGTTTCAGCGTGATTTCCAAAATGTTGAAAGGAACTCGAAACATGTCAACCTTGGTTTTGAGAATCTCTCCCGGAGTTTGAGAGATTTGGACGTGAAAGGGTACCAATCTTGTCGGGGATTGGGAACCCTTCGCGAGAAGGTCCAAAGTTTCAGCGGGATTTCCAAAATGTTGAAAGGAACTCGAAACATGTCAACCTTGGTTTTGAGAATCTCTCCCGGAGTTTGAGAGATTTGGACGTGAAAGGGTACCAGTCTTGTCGGGGATCGGGAACCCTTCGCGAGAATGTCCAAAGTTTCAGCGGGATTTCCAAAATGTTGAAAGGAACTCGAAACATGTCAACCTTGGTTTTGAGAATCTCTCCCGGACTTTGAGAGATTTGGACGTGAAAGGGTACCAGTCTTGTCGGGGATTGGGAACCCTTCGCGAGAAGGTCCAAAGTTTCAGCGAGATTTCCGAAATGTTGAAAGGAACTCGAAACATGTCAACCTTGGTTTTGAGAATCTCTCCCGGAGTTTGAGAGATTTGGACGTGAAAGGGTACCAGTCTTGTTGGGGATTGGGAACCCTTCGCGAGAATGTCCAAAGTTTCAGCGGGATTTCCAAAATGTTGAAAGGAACTCGAAACATGTCAACCTTGGTTTTGAGAATCTCTCCCGGAGTTTGAGAGATTTGGACGTGAAAGGGTAGCAGTCTTGTCGGGGATTGGGAACCCTTCGCGACAATGTCCAAATTTTCAGCGGGATTTCCAAAATGTTGAAAGGAACTCGAAACATGTCAACCTTGGTTTTGAGAATCTCTCCCGGAGTTTGAGAGATTTGGACGTGAAAGGGTACCAATCTTGTCGGGGATCGGGAACCCTTCGCGACAATGTCCAAAGTTTCAGCGGGATTTCCAAAATGTTGAAAGGAACTCGAAACATGTCAACCTTGGTTTTGAGAATCTCTCCCGGAGTTTGAGAGATTTGGACGTGAAAGGGTACCAGTCTTGTTGGGGATTTGGAACCCTTCGCGAGAATGTCCAAAGTTTCAGCGGGATTTCCAAAATGTTGAAAGGAACTCGAACCATGTCAACCTTGGTTTTGAGAATCTCTCCCGGAGTTTGAGAGATTTGGACGTGAAAGGGTACCAGTCTTGTCGGGGATCGGGAACCCTTCGCGAGAATGTCCAAAGTTTCAGCGGGATTTCCAAAATGTTGAAAGGCACTCGAAACATGTCAACCTTGGTTTTGAGAATCTCTCCCGGAGTTTGAGAGATTTGGACGTGAAAGGGTACCAATCTTGTCGGGGATTGGGAACCCTTCGCGAGAAGGTCCAAAGTTTCAGCGGGATTTCCAAAATGTTGAAAGGAACTCGAAACATGTCAACCTTGGTTTTGAGAATCTCTCCCGGAGTTTGAGAGATTTGGACGTGAAAGGGTACCAGTCTTGTCGGGGATCGGGAACCCTTCGCGAGAATGTCCAAAGTTTCAGCGGGATTTCCAAAATGTTGAAAGGAACTCGAAACATGTCAACCTTGGTTTTGAGAATCTCTCCCGGAGTTTGAGAGATTTGGACGTGAAAGGGTACCAATCTTGTCGGGGATTGGGAACCCTTCGCGAGAATGTCCAAAGTTTCAGCGGGATTTCCAAAATGTTGAAAGGAACTCGAAACATGTCAACCTTGGTTTTGAGAATCTCTCCCGGAGTTTGAGAGATTTGGACGTGAAAGGGTACCAATCTTGTTGGGGATTGGGAACCCTTCGCGAGAATGTCCAAAGTTTCAGCGGGATTTCCAAAATGTTGAAAGGAACTCGAAACATGTCAACCTTGGTTTTGAGAATCTCTCCCGGAGTTTGAGAGATTTGGACGTGAAAGGGTACCAGTCTTGTCGGGGATTGGGAACCCTTCGCGAGAATGTCCAAATTTTCAGCGGGATTTCCAAAATGTTGAAAGGAACTCGAAACATGTCAACCTTGGTTTTGAGAATCTCTCCCGGAGTTTGAGAGATTTGGACGTGAAAGGGTACCAATCTTGTTGGGGATTGGGAACCCTTCGCGAGAAGGTCCAAAGTTTCAGCGGGATTTCCAAAATGTTGAAAGGAACTCGAACCGTGTCAACCTTGGTTTTGAGAATCTCTCCCGGAGTTTGAGAGATTTGGACGTGAAAGGGTACCAATCTTGTTGGGGATTGGGAACCCTTCGCGAGAATGTCCAAAGTTTCAGCGGGATTTCCAAAATGTTGAAAGGAACTCGAAACATGTCAACCTTGGTTTTGAGAATCTCTCCCGGAGTTTGAGAGATTTGGACGTGAAAGGGTACCAATCTTGTCGGGGATCGGGAACCCTTCGCGACAATGTCCAAAGTTTCAGCGGGATTTCCAAAATGTTGAAAGGAACTCGAAACATGTCAACCTTGGTTTTGAGAATCTCTCCCGGAGTTTGAGAGATTTGGACGTGAAAGGGTACCAGTCTTGTCGGGGATTTGGAACCCTTCGCGAGAATGTCCAAAGTTTCAGCGGGATTTCCAAAATGTTGAAAGGAACTCGAAACATGTCAACCTTGGTTTTGAGAATCTCTCCCGGAGTTTGAGAGATTTGGACGTGAAAGGGTACCAGTCTTGTCGGGGATCGGGAACCCTTCGCAAGAATGTCCAAAGTTTCAGCGGGATTTCCAAAATGTTGAAAGGAACTCGAAACATGTCAACCTTGGTTTTGAGAATCTCTCCCGGAGTTTGAGAGATTTGGACGTGAAAGGGTACCAATCTTGTTGGGGATTGGGAACCCTTCGCGAGAATGTCCAAAGTTTCAGCGGGATTTCCAAAATGTTGAAAGGAACTCGAACCATGTCAACCTTGGTTTTGAGAATCTCTCCCGGAGTTTGAGAGATTTGGACGTGAAAGGGTACCAGTCTTGTCGGGGATTGGGAACCCTTCGCGAGAATGTCCAAATTTTCAGCGGGATTTCCAAAATGTTGAAAGGAACTCGAAACATGTCAACCTTGGTTTTGAGAATCTCTCCCGGAGTTTGAGAGATTTGGACGTGAAAGGGTACCAATCTTGTCGGGGATTGGGAACCCTTCGCGAGAAGGTCCAAAGTTTCAGCGGGATTTCCAAAATGTTGAAAGGAACTCGAACCATGTCAACCTTGGTTTTGAGAATCTCTCCCGGAGTTTGAGAGATTTGGACGTGAAAGGGTACCAATCTTGTTGGGGATTGGGAACCCTTCGCGAGAATGTCCAAAGTTTCAGCGGGATTTCCAAAATGTTGAAAGGAACTCGAAACATGTCAACCTTGGTTTTGAGAATCTCTCCCGGAGTTTGAGAGATTTGGACGTGAAAGGGTACCAATCTTGTCGGGGATCGGGAACCCTTCGCGACAATGTCCAAAGTTTCAGCGGGATTTCCAAAATGTTGAAAGGAACTCGAAACATGTCAACCTTGGTTTTGAGAATCTCTCCCGGAGTTTGAGAGATTTGGACGTGAAAGGGTACCAGTCTTGTCGGGGATTTGGAACCCTTCGCGAGAATGTCCAAAGTTTCAGCGGGATTTCCAAAATGTTGAAAGGAACTCGAACCATGTCAACCTTGGTTTTGAGAATCTCTCCCGGAGTTTGAGAGATTTGGACGTGAAAGGGTACCAGTCTTGTCGGGGATCGGGAACCCTTCGCAAGAATGTCCAAAGTTTCAGCGGGATTTCCAAAATGTTGAAAGGAACTCGAAACATGTCAACCTTGGTTTTGAGAATCTCTCCCGGACTTTGAGAGATTTGGACGTGAAAGGGTACCAATCTTGTTGGGGATTGGGAACCCTTCGCGAGAAGGTCCAATGTTTCAGCGGGATTTCCAAAATGTTGAAAGGAACTCGAACCATGTCAACCTTGGTTTTGAGAATCTCTCCCGGAGTTTGAGGGATTTGGACGTGAAAGGGTACCAGTCTTGTCGGGGATCGGGAACCCTTTGCGAGAATGTCCAAAGTTTCAGCGGGATTTCCAAAATGTTGAAAGGAAGTCGAAACATGTCAACCTTGGTTTTGAGAATCTCTCCCGGAGTCTGAGAGATTTGGACGTGAAAGGGTACCAATCTTGTCGGGGATTGGGAACCCTTCGCGAGAATGTCCAAAGTTTCAGCGGGATTTCCAAAATGTTGAAAGGAACTCGAAACATGTCAACCTTGGTTTTGAGAATCTCTCCCGGACTTTGAGAGATTTGGACGTGAAAGGGTACCAGTCTTGTCGGGGATTGGGAACCCTTCGCGAGAATGTCCAAATTTTCAGCAGGATTTCCAAAATGTTGAAAGGAACTCGAAACATGTCAACCTTGGTTTTGAGAATCTCTCCCGGAGTTTGAGAGATTTGGACGTGAAAGGGTACCAATCTTGTCGGGGATCGGGAACCCTTCGCGAGAATGTCCAAAGTTTCAGCGGGATTTCCAAAATGTTGAAAGGAACTCGAAACATGTCAACCTTGGTTTTGAGAATCTCTCCCGGAGTTTGAGAGATTTGGACGTGAAAGGGTACCAGTCTTGTTGGGGATTGGGAACCCTTCGCGAGAATGTCCAAAGTTTCAGCGGGATTTCCAAAATGTTGAAAGGAACTCGAAACATGTCAACCTTGGTTTTGAGAATCTCTCCCGGAGTTTGAGAGATTTGGACGTGAAAGGGTACCAATCTTGTTGGGGATTGGGAACCCTTCGCGAGAATGTCCAAAGTTTCAGCGGGATTTCCAAAATGTTGAAAGGAACTCGAAACATGTCAACCTTGGTTTTGAGAATCTCTCCCGGAGTTTGAGAGATTTGGACGTGAAAGGGTACCAGTCTTGTCGGGGATCGGGAACCCTTCGCGACAATATCCAAAGTTTCAGCGGGATTTCCAAAATGTTGAAAGGAACTCGAACCATGTCAACCTTGGTTTTGAGAATCTCTCCCGGACTTTGAGAGATTTGGACGTGAAAGGGTACCAGTCTTGTCGGGGATTGGGAACCCTTCGCGAGAATGTCCAAAGTTTCAGCGGGATTTCCAAAATGTTGAAAGGAACTCGAAACATGTCAACCTTGGTTTTGAGAATCTCTCCCGGAGTTTGAGAGATTTGGACGTGAAAGGGTACCAATCTTGTCGGGGATCGGGAACCCTTCGCGAGAATGTCCAAAGTTTCAGCGGGATTTCCAAAATGTTGAAAGGAACTCGAAACATGTCAACCTTGGTTTTGAGAATCTCTCCCGGAGTTTGAGAGATTTGGACGTGAAAGGGTACCAGTCTTGTTGGGGATTGGGAACCCTTCGCGAGAATGTCCAAAGTTTCAGCGGGATTTCCAAAATGTTGAAAGGAACTCGAAACATGTCAACCTTGGTTTTGAGAATCTCTCCCGGAGTTTGAGAGATTTGGACGTGAAAGGGTACCAATCTTGTTGGGGATTGGGAACCCTTCGCGAGAATGTCCAAAGTTTCAGCGGGATTTCCAAAATGTTGAAAGGAACTCGAAACATGTCAACCTTGGTTTTGAGAATCTCTCCCGGAGTTTGAGAGATTTGGACGTGAAAGGGTACCAGTCTTGTCGGGGATCGGGAACCCTTCGCGACAATATCCAAAGTTTCAGCGGGATTTCCAAAATGTTGAAAGGAACTCGAACCATGTCAACCTTGGTTTTGAGAATCTCTCCCGGACTTTGAGAGATTTGGACGTGAAAGGGTACCAGTCTTGTCGGGGATTGGGAACCCTTCGCGAGAATGTCCAAAGTTTCAGCGGGATTTCCAAAATGTTGAAAGGAACTCGAAACATGTCAACCTTGGTTTTGAGAATCTCTCCCGGAGTTTGAGAGATTTGGACGTGAAAGGGTACCAGTCTTGTCGGGGATTGGGAACCCTTCGCGAGAATGTCCAAAGTTTCAGCGGGATTTCCAAAATGTTGAAAGGAACTCGAAACATGTCAACCTTGGTTTTGAGAATCTCTCCTGGAGTTTGAGAGATTTGGACGTGAAAGGGTACCAATCTTGTCGGGGATTGGGAACCCTTCGCGAGAAGGTCCAAAGTTTCAGCGGGATTTCCAAAATGTTGAAAGGAACTCGAAACATGTCAACCTTGGTTTTGAGAATCTCTCCCGGAGTTTGAGAGATTTGGACGTGAAAGGGTACCAATCTTGTTGGGGATTGGGAACCCTTCGCGAGAATGTCCAAAGTTTCAGCGGGATTTCCAAAATGTTGAAAGGAACTCGAAACATGTCAACCTTGGTTTTGAGAATCTCTCCCGGAGTTTGAGAGATTTGGACGTGAAAGGGTACCAATCTTGTTGGGGATTGGGAACCCTTCGCGAGAATGTCCAAAGTTTCAGCGGGATTTCCAAAATGTTGAAAGGAACTCGAAACATGTCAACCTTGGTTTTGAGAATGTCTCCCGGAGTTTGAGAGATTTGGACGTGAAAGGGTACCAGTCTTGTCGGGGATTGGGAACCCTTCGCGAGAATGTCCAAATTTTCAGCGGGATTTCCAAAATGTTGAAAGGAACTCGAAACATGTCAACCTTGGTTTTGAGAATCTCTCCCGGAGTTTGAGAGATTTGGACGTGAAAGGGTACCAATCTTGTCGGGGATCGGGAACCCTTCGCGAGAATGTCCAAAGTTTCAGCGGGATTTCCAAAATGTTGAAAGGAACTCGAAACATGTCAACCTTGGTTTTGAGAATCTCTCCCGGAGTTTGAGAGATTTGGACGTGAAAGGGTACCAGTCTTGTCGGGGATTGGGAACCCTTCGCCAGAATGTCCAAAGTTTCAGCGGGATTTCCAAAATGTTGAAAGGAACTCGAACCATGTCAACCTTGGTTTTGAGAATCTCTCCCGGAGTTTGAGAGATTTGGACGTGAAAGGGTACCAGTCTTGTCGGGGATTGGGAACCCTTCGCGAGAAGGTCCAAAGATTCAGCGGGATTTCCAAAATGTTGAAAGGAACTCGAACCATGTCAACCTTGGTTTTGAGAATCTCTCCCGGAGTTTGAGAGATTTGGACGTGAAAGGGTACCAATCTTGTTGGGGATCGGGAACCCTTCGCGAGAATGTCCAAAGTTTCAGCGGGATTTCCAAAATGTTGAAAGGAACTCGAAACATGTCAACCTTGGTTTTGAGAATCTCTCCCGGAGTTTGAGAGATTTGGACGTGAAAGGGTACCAATCTTGTTGGGGATTGGGAACCCTTCGCGAGAATGTCCAAAGTTTCAGCGGGATTTCCAAAATGTTGAAAGGAACTCGAAACATGTCAACCTTGGTTTTGAGAATGTCTCCCGGAGTTTGAGAGATTTGGACGTGAAAGGGTACCAGTCTTGTCGGGGATTGGGAACCCTTCGCGAGAATGTCCAAATTTTCAGCGGGATTTCCAAAATGTTGAAAGGAACTCGAAACATGTCAACCTTGGTTTTGAGAATCTCTCCCGGAGTTTGAGAGATTTGGACGTGAAAGGGTACCAATCTTGTCGGGGATCGGGAACCCTTCGCGAGAATGTCCAAAGTTTCAGCGGGATTTCCAAAATGTTGAAAGGAACTCGAAACATGTCAACCTTGGTTTTGAGAATCTCTCCCGGAGTTTGAGAGATTTGGACGTGAAAGGGTACCAGTCTTGTCGGGGATTGGGAACCCTTCGCGAGAATGTCCAAAGTTTCAGCGGGATTTCCAAAATGTTGAAAGGAACTCGAACCATGTCAACCTTGGTTTTGAGAATCTCTCCCGGAGTTTGAGAGATTTGGACGTGAAAGGGTACCAGTCTTGTCGGGGATCGGGAACCCTTCGCGAGAAGGTCCAAAGTTTCAGCGGGATTTCCAAAATGTTGAAAGGAACTCGAACCATGTCAACCTTGGTTTTGAGAATCTCTCCCGGAGTTTGAGAGATTTGGACGTGAAAGGGTACCAGTCTTGTCGGGGATCGGGAACCCTTCGCGAGAATGTCCAAATTTTCAGCGGGATTTCCAAAATGTTGAAAGGAACTCGAACCATGTCAACCTTGGTTTTGAGAATCTCTCCCGGAGTTTGAGAGATTTGGACGTGAAAGGGTACCAGTCTTGTCGGGGATCGGGAACCCTTCACGACAATGTCCAAAGTTTCAGCGGGATTTCCAAAATGTTGAAAGGAACTCGAAACCTGTCAACCTTGGTTTTGAGAATCTCTCCCGGAGTTTGAGAGATTTGGACGTGAAAGGGTACCAATCTTGTCGGGGATCGGGAACCCTTCGCGAGAAGGTCCAAAGTTTCAGCGGGATTTCCAAAATGTTGAAAGGAACTCGAACCATGTCAACCTTGGTTTTGAGAATCTCTCCCGGAGTTTGAGAGATTTGGACGTGAAAGGGTACCAGTCTTGTCGGGGATCGGGAACCCTTCGCGAGAATGTCCAAAGTTTCAGCGGGATTTCCAAAATGTTGAAAGGAACTCGAAACATGTCAACCTTGGTTTTGAGAATCTCTCCCGGAGTTTGAGAGATTTGGACGTGAAAGGGTACCAATCTTGTCGGGGATTGGGAACCCTTCGCGAGAAGGTCCAAAGTTTCAGCGGGATTTCCAAAATGTTGAAAGGAACTCGAAACATGTCAACCTTGGTTTTGAGAATCTCTCCCGGAGTTTGAGAGATTTGGACGTGAAAGGGTACCAATCTTGTTGGGGATTGGGAACCCTTCGCGACAATGTCCAAAGTTTCAGCGGGATTTCCAAAATGTTGAAAGGAACTCGAAACATGTCAACCTTGGTTTTGAGAATCTCTCCCGGAGTTTGAGAGATTTGGACGTGAAAGGGTACCAGTCTTGTCGGGGATTGGGAACCCTTCGCGAGAATGTCCAAAGTTTCAGCGGGATTTCCAAAATGTTGAAAGGAACTCGAACCATGTCAACCTTGGTTTTGAGAATCTCTCCCGGAGTTTGAGAGATTTGGACGTGAAAGGGTACCAGTCTTGTCGGGGATTGGGAACCCTTCGCGAGAAGGTCCAAAGTTTCAGCGGGATTTCCAAAATGTTGAAAGGAACTCGAACCATGTCAACCTTGGTTTTGAGAATCTCTCCCGGAGTTTGAGAGATTTGGACGTGAAAGGGTACCAGTCTTGTCGGGGATCGGGAACCCTTCGCGAGAATGTCCAAAGTTTCAGCGGGATTTCCAAAATGTTGAAAGGAACTCGAACCATGTCAACCTTGGTTTTGAGAATCTCTCCCGGAGTTTGAGAGATTTGGACGTGAAAGGGTACCAGTCTTGTCGGGGATCGGGAACCCTTCACGACAGTGTCCAAAGTTTCAGCGGGATTTCCAAAATGTTGAAAGGAACTCGAAACCTGTCAAACTTGGTTTTGAGAATCTCTCCCGGAGTTTGAGAGATTTGGACGTGAAAGGGTACCAATCTTGTCGGGGATTGGGAACCCTTCGCGAGAAGGTCCAAAGTTTCAGCGGGATTTCCAAAATGTTGAAAGGAACTCGAACCATGTCAACCTTGGTTTTGAGAATCTCTCCCGGAGTTTGAGAGATTTGGACGTGAAAGGGTACCAGTCTTGTCGGGGATCGGGAACCCTTCGCGAGAATGTCCAAAGTTTCAGCGGGATTTCCAAAATGTTGAAAGGAACTCGAAACATGTCAACCTTGGTTTTGAGAATCTCTCCCGGAGTTTGAGAGATTTGGACGTGAAAGGGTACCAATCTTGTCGGGGATTGGGAACCCTTCGCGAGAAGGTCCAAAGTTTCAGCGGGATTTCCAAAATGTTGAAAGGAACTCGAAACATGTCAACCTTGGTTTTGAGAATCTCTCCCGGAGTTTGAGAGATTTGGACGTGAAAGGGTACCAATCTTGTTGGGGATTGGGAACCCTTCGCGACAATGTCCAAAGTTTCAGCGGGATTTCCAAAATGTTGAAAGGAACTCGAAACATGTCAACCTTGGTTTTGAGAATCTCTCCCGGAGTTTGAGAGATTTGGACGTGAAAGGGTACCAGTCTTGTCGGGGATTGGGAACCCTTCGCGAGAATGTCCAAAGTTTCAGCGGGATTTCCAAAATGTTGAAAGGAACTCGAACCATGTCAACCTTGGTTTTGAGAATCTCTCCCGGAGTTTGAGAGATTTGGACGTGAAAGGGTACCAGTCTTGTCGGGGATCGGGAACCCTTCGCGAGAATGTCCAAAGTTTCAGCGGGATTTCCAAAATGTTGAAAGGAACTCGAAACATGTCAACCTTGGTTTTGAGAATCTCTCCCGGAGTTTGAGAGATTTGGACGTGAAAGGGTACCAGTCTTGTCGGGGATTGGGAACCCTTCGCGAGAATGTCCAAAGTTTCAGCGGGATTTCCAAAATGCTGAAAGGAACTCGAAACATGTCAACCTTGGTTTTGAGAATCTCTCCCGGAGTTTGAGAGATTTGGACGTGAAACGGTACCAATCTTGTTGGGGATTGGGAACCCTTCGCGAGAATGTCCAAAGTTTCAGCGGGATTTCCAAAATGTTGAAAGGAACTCGAAACATGTCAACCTTGGTTTTGAGAATCTCTCCCGGACTTTGAGAGATTTGGACGTGAAAGGGTACCAATCTTGTTGGGGATTGGGAACCCTTCGCGAGAATGACCAAAGTTTCAGCGGGATTTACAAACTGTTGAAAGGAACTCGAAACATGTCAACCTTGGTTTTGAGAATCTCTCCCGGAGTTTGAGAGATTTGGACGTGAAAGGGTACCAGTCTTGTCGGGGATTGGGAACCCTTCGCGAGAATGTCCAAATTTTCAGCGGGATTTCCAAAATGTTGAAAGGAACTCGAAACATGTCAACCTTGGTTTTGAGAATCTCTCCCGGAGTTTGAGAGATTTGGACGTGAAAGGGTACCAATCTTGTCGGGGATCGGGAACCCTTCGCGAGAATGTCCAAAGTTTCAGCGGGATTTCCAAAATGTTGAAAGGAACTCGAAACATGTCAACCTTGGTTTTGAGAATCTCTCCCGGAGTTTGAGAGATTTGGACGTGAAAGGGTACCAGTCTTGTCGGGGATTGGGAACCGTTCGCGAGAATGTCCAAAGTTTCAGCGGGATTTCCAAAATGTTGAAAGGAACTCGAACCATGTCAACCTTGGTTTTGAGAATCTCTCCCAGAGTTTGAGAGATTTGGACGTGAAAGGGTACCAGTCTTGTCGGGGATTGGGAACCGTTCGCGAGAATGTCCAAAGTTTCAGCGGGATTTCCAAAATGTTGAAAGGAACTCGAACCATGTCAACCTTGGTTTTGAGAATCTCTCCCAGAGTTTGAGAGATTTGGACGTGAAAGGGTACCAGTCTTGTCGGGGATCGGGAACCCTTCGCGAGAATGTCCAAAGTTTCAGCGGGATTTCCAAAATGTTGAAAGGAACTCGAAACATGTCAACCTTGGTTTTGAGAATCTCTCCCGGAGTTTGAGAGATTTGGACGTGAAAGGGTACCAATCTTGTCGGGGATCGGGAACCCTTCGCGAGAATGTCCAAAGTTTCAGCGGGATTTCCAAAATGTTGAAAGGAACTCGAAACATGTCAACCTTGGTTTTGAGAATCTCTCCCGGAGTTTGAGAGATTTGGACGTGAAAGGGTACCAGTCTTGTCGGGGATTGGGAACCCTTCGCGAGAATGTCCAAAGTTTCAGCGGGATTTCCAAAATGTTGAAAGGAACTCGAACCATGTCAACCTTGGTTTTGAGAATCTCTCCCGGAGTTTGAGAGATTTGGACGTGAAAGGGTACCAGTCTTGTCGGGGATTGGGAACCCTTCGCGAGAAGGTCCAAAGTTTCAGCGGGATTTCCAAAATGTTGAAAGGAACTCGAACCATGTCAACCTTGGTTTTGAGAATCTCTCCCGGAGTTTGAGAGATTTGGACGTGAAAGGGTACCAATCTTGTTGGGGATTGGGAACCCTTCGCGAGAATGTCCAAAGTTTCAGCGGGATTTCCAAAATGTTGAAAGGAACTCGAAACATGTCAACCTTGGTTTTGAGAATCTCTCCCGGAGTTTGAGAGATTTGGACGTGAAAGGGTACCAATCTTGTTGGGGATTGGGAACCCTTCGCGAGAATGTCCAAAGTTTCAGCGGGATTTCCAAAATGTTGAAAGGAACTCGAAACATGTCAACCTTGGTTTTGAGAATGTCTCCCGGAGTTTGAGAGATTTGGACGTGAAAGGGTACCAGTCTTGTCGGGGATTGGGAACCCTTCGCGAGAATGTCCAAATTTTCAGCGGGATTTCCAAAATGTTGAAAGGAACTCGAAACATGTCAACCTTGGTTTTGAGAATCTCTCCCGGAGTTTGAGAGATTTGGACGTGAAAGGGTACCAATCTTGTCGGGGATCGGGAACCCTTCGCGAGAATGTCCAAAGTTTCAGCGGGATTTCCAAAATGTTGAAAGGAACTCGAAACATGTCAACCTTGGTTTTGAGAATCTCTCCCGGAGTTTGAGAGATTTGGACGTGAAAGGGTACCAGTCTTGTCGGGGATTGGGAACCCTTCGCGAGAATGTCCAAAGTTTCAGCGGGATTTCCAAAATGTTGAAAGGAACTCGAACCATGTCAACCTTGGTTTTGAGAATCTCTCCCAGAGTTTGAGAGATTTGGACGTGAAAGGGTACCAGTCTTGTCGGGGATCGGGAACCCTTCACGACAATGTCCAAAGTTTCAGTGGGATTTCCAAAATGTTGAAAGGAACTCGAAACCTGTCAACCTTGGTTTTGAGAATCTCTCCCGGAGTTTGAGAGATTTGGACGTGAAAGGGTACCAGTCTTGTCGGGGATCGGGAACCCTTCGCGAGAATGTCCAAAGTTTCAGCGGGATTTCCAAAATGTTGAAAGGAACTCGAACCATGTCAACCTTGGTTTTGAGAATCTCTCCCGGAGTTTGAGAGATTTGGACGTGAAAGGGTACCAGTCTTGTCGGGGATCGGGAACCCTTCGCGAGAATGTCCAAAGTTTCAGCGGGATTTCCAAAATGTTGAAAGGAACTCGAAACATGTCAACCTTGGTTTTGAGAATCTCTCCCGGAGTTTGAGAGATTTGGACGTGAAAGGGTACCAATCTTGTCGGGGATTGGGAACCCTTCGCGAGAAGGTCCAAAGTTTCAGCGGGATTTCCAAAATGTTGAAAGGAACTCGAACCATGTCAACCTTGGTTTTGAGAATCTCTCCCGGAGTTTGAGAGATTTGGACGTGAAAGGGTACCAATCTTGTTGGGGATTGGGAACCCTTCGCGACAATGTCCAAAGTTTCAGCGGGATTTCCAAAATGTTGAAAGGAACTCGAAACATGTCAACCTTGGTTTTGAGAATCTCTCCCGGAGTTTGAGAGATTTGGACGTGAAAGGGTACCAATCTTGTTGGGGATTGGGAACCCTTCGCGAGAATGACCAAAGTTTCAGCGGGATTTACAAACTGTTGAAAGGAACTCGAAACATGTCAACCTTGGTTTTGAGAATCTCTCCCGGAGTTTGAGAGATTTGGACGTGAAAGGGTACCAGTCTTGTCGGGGATTGGGAACCCTTCGCGAGAATGTCCAAAGTTTCAGCGGGATTTCCAAAATGTTGAAAGGAACTCGAAACATGTCAACCTTGGTTTTGAGAATCTCTCCCGGAGTTTGAGAGATTTGAACGTGAAAGGGCACCAATCTTGTCGGGGATTGGGAACCCTTCGCGAGAAGGTCCAAAGTTTCAGCGGGATTTCCAAAATGTTGAAAGGAACTCGAAACATGTCAACCTTGGTTTTGAGAATCTCTCCCGGAGTTTGAGAGATTTGGACGTGAAAGGGTACCAGTCTTGTCGGGGATCGGGAACCCTTCGCGAGAATGTCCAAAGTTTCAGCGGGATTTCCAAAATGTTGAAAGGAACTCGAACCATGTCAACCTTGGTTTTGAGAATCTCTCCCGGAGTTTGAGAGATTTGGACGTGAAAGGGTACCAATCTTGTCGGGGATCGGGAACCCTTCGCGAGAAGGTCCAAAGTTTCAGCGGGATTTCCAAAATGTTGAAAGGAACTCGAAACATGTCAACCTTGGTTTTGAGAATCTCTCCCGGAGTTTGAGAGATTTGGACGTGAAAGGGTACCAATCTTGTTGGGGATTGGGAACCCTTCGCGACAATGTCCAAAGTTTCAGCGGGATTTCCAAAATGTTGAAAGGAACTCGAAACATGTCAACCTTGGTTTTGAGAATCTCTCCCGGAGTTTGAGAGATTTGGACGTGAAAGGGTACCAGTCTTGTCGGGGATTGGGAACCCTTCGCGAGAATGTCCAAAGTTTCAGCGGGATTTCCAAAATGTTGAAAGGAACTCGAACCATGTCAACCTTGGTTTTGAGAATCTCTCCCGGAGTTTGAGAGATTTGGACATGAAAGGGTACCAGTCTTGTCGGGGATCGGGAACCCTTCGCGAGAATGTCCAAAGTTTCAGCGGGATTTCCAAAATGTTGAAAGGAACTCGAAACATGTCAACCTTGGTTTTGAGAATCTCTCCCGGAGTTTGAGAGATTTGGACGTGAAAGGGTACCAGTCTTGTCGGGGATTGGGAACCCTTCGCGAGAATGTCCAAAGTTTCAGCGGGATTTCCAAAATGTTGAAAGGAACTCGAAACATGTCAACCTTGGTTTTGAGAATCTCTCCCGGAGTTTGAGAGATTTGGACGTGAAAGGGTACCAATCTTGTCGGGGATCGGGAACCCTTCGCGACAATGTCCAAAGTTTCAGCGGGATTTCCAAAATGTTGAAAGGAACTCGAAACATGTCAACCTTGGTTTTGAGAATCTCTCCCGGAGTTTGAGAGATTTGGACGTGAAAGGGTACCAGTCTTGTCGGGGATTGGGAACCGTTCGCGAGAATGTCCAAAGTTTCAGCGGGATTTCCAAAATGTTGAAAGGAACTCGAACCATGTCAACCTTGGTTTTGAGAATCTCTCCCAGAGTTTGAGAGATTTGGACGTGAAAGGGTACCAGTCTTGTCGGGGATCGGGAACCCTTCGCGAGAATGTCCAAAGTTTCAGCGGGATTTCCAAAATGTTGAAAGGAACTCGAAACATGTCAACCTTGGTTTTGAGAATCTCTCCCGGAGTTTGAGAGATTTGGACGTGAAAGGGTACCTGTCTTGTCGGGGATTGGGAACCCTTCGCGAGAATGTCCAAAGTTTCAGCGGGATTTCCAAAATGTTGAAAGGAACTCGAAACATGTCAAGCTTGGTTTTGAGAATCTCTCCCGGAGTTTGAGAGATTTGGACGTGAAAGGGTACCAATCTTGTTGGGGATTGGGAACCCTTCGCGAGAATGTCCAAAGTTTCAGCGGGATTTCCAAAATGTTGAAAGGAACTCGAAACATGTCAACCTTGGTTTTGAGAATCTCTCCCGGAGTTTGAGAGATTTGGACGTGAAAGGGTACCAATCTTGTTGGGGATTGGGAACCCTTCGCGAGAATGACCAAAGTTTCAGCGGGATTTACAAACTGTTGAAAGGAACTCGAAACATGTCAACCTTGGTTTTGAGAATCTCTCCCGGAGTTTGAGAGATTTGGACGTGAAAGGGTACCAGTCTTGTCGGGGATTGGGAACCCTTCGCGAGAAGGTCCAAAGTTTCAGCGGGATTTCCAAAATGTTGAAAGGAACTCGAAACATGTCAACCTTGGTTTTGAGAATCTCTCCCGGAGTTTGAGAGATTTGAACGTGAAAGGGCACCAATCTTGTCGGGGATTGGGAACCCTTCGCGAGAAGGTCCAAAGTTTCAGCGGGATTTCCAAAATGTTGAAAGGAACTCGAAACATGTCAACCTTGGTTTTGAGAATCTCTCCCGGAGTTTGAGAGATTTGGACGTGAAAGGGTACAAATCTTGTTGGGGATTGGGAACCCTTCGCGAGAATGTCCAAAGTTTCAGCGGGATTTCCAAAATGTTGAAAGGAACTCGAAACATGTTGACCTTGGTTTTGAGAATCTCTCCCGGAGTTTGAGAGATTTGGACGTGAAACGGTACCAGTCTTGTCGGGGATTGGGAACCCTTCGCGAGAATGTCCAAAGTTTCAGCGGGATTTCCAAAATGTTGAGAGGAACTCGAAACATGTCAACCTTGGTTTTGAGAATCTCTCCCGGAGTTTGAGAGATTTGGACGTGAAAGGGTACCAGTCTTGTCGGGGATCGGGAACCCTTCGCGAGAATGTCCAAAGTTTCAGCGGGATTTCCAAAATGTTGAAAGGAACTCGAAACATGTCAACCTTGGTTTTGAGAATCTCTCCCGGAGTTTGAGAGATTTGGACGTGAAAGGGTACCAATCTTGTCGGGGATCGGGAACCCTTCGCGACAATGTCCAAAGTTTCAGCGGGATTTCCAAAATGTTGAAAGGAACTCGAAACATGTCAACCTTGGTTTTGAGAATCTCTCCCGGAGTTTGAGAGATTTGGACGTGAAAGGGTACCAGTCTTGTCGGGGATTGGGAACCCTTCGCGAGAATGTCCAGTTTCAGCGGGATTTCAAAAATGTTGAAAGGAACTCGAACCATGTCAACCTTGGTTTTGAGAATCTCTCCCGGAGTTTGAGAGATTTGGACGTGAAAGGGTACCAGTCTTGTCGGGGATCGGGAACCCTTTGCGAGAATGTCCAAAGTTTCAGCGGGATTTCCAAAATGTTGAAAGGAACTCGAAACATGTCAACCTTGGTTTTGAGAATCTCTCCCGGAGTTTGAGAGATTTGGACGTGAAAGGGTACCAATCTTGTCGGGGATTGGGAACCCTTCGCGAGAAGGTCCAAAGTTTCAGCGGGATTTCCAAAATGTTGAAAGGAACTCGAAACATGTCAACCTTGGTTTTGAGAATCTCTCCCGGAGTTTGAGAGATTTGGACGTGAAAGGGTACCAGTCTTGTCGGGGATTGGGAACCCTTCGCGAGAATGACCAAAGTTTCAGCGGGATTTCCAAACTGTTGAAAGGAACTCGAAACATGTCAACCTTGGTTTTGAGAATCTCTCCCGGAGTTTGAGAGATTTGGACGTGAAAGGGTACCAGTCTTGTCGGGGATTGGGAACCCTTCGCGAGAATGTCCAAAGTTTCAGCGGGATTTCCAAAATGTTGAAAGGAACTCGAAACATGTCAACCTTGGTTTTGAGAATCTCTCCCGGAGTTTGAGAGATTTGAACGTGAAAGGGCACCAATCTTGTCGGGGATTGGGAACCCTTCGCGAGAATGTCCAAAGTTTCAGCGGGATTTCCAAAATGTTGAAAGGAACTCGAAACATGTCAACCTTGGTTTTGAGAATCTCTCCCGGAGTTTGAGAGATTTGAACGTGAAAGGGCACCAATCTTGTCGGGGATTGGGAACCCTTCGCGAGAATGTCCAAAGTTTCAGCGCGATTTCCAAAATGTTGAAAGGAACTCGAAACATGTTGACCTTGGTTTTGAGAATCTCTCCCGGAGTTTGAGAGATTTGGACGTGAAAGTGTACCGATCTTCTCGGGGATTGGGAACCCTTCGCGAGAATGTCCAAAGTTTCAGCGGGATTTCCAAAATGTTGAAAGGAACTCGAACCATGTCAACCTTTTTTTTGAGAATCTCTCCCGGAGTTTGAGAGATCTGGACGTGAAAGGGTACCAATCTTGCTGGGGATTGGGAACCCTTCGCGAGAATGTCCAAAGTTTCAGCGGGATTTCCAAAATGTTGAAAGGAACTCGAACCATGTCAACCTTGGTTTTGAGAATCTCTCCCGGAGTTTGAGAGATTTGGACGTGAAAGGGTACCAATCTTGTCGGGGATCGGGAACCCTTCGCGACAATGTCCAAAGTTTCAGCGGGATTTCCAAAATGTTGAAAGGAACTCGAAACATGTCAACCTTGGTTTTGAGAATCTCTCCCGGAGTTTGAGAGATTTGGACGTGAAAGGGTACCAGTCTTGTCGGGGATTGGGAACCCTTCGCGAGAATGTCCAAAGTTTCAGCGGGATTTCCAAAATGTTGAAAGGAACTCGAAACATGTCAACCTTGGTTTTGAGAATCTCTCCTGGAGTTTGAGAGATTTGGACGTGAAAGGGTACCAGTCTTGTCGGGGATCGGGAACCCTTCACGATAATGTCCAAAGTTTCAGCGGGATTTCCAAAATGTTGAAAGGAACTCGAAACATGTCAACCTTGGTTTTGAGAATCTCTCCCGGAGTTTGAGAGATTTGGACGTGAAAGGGTACCAATCTTGTCGGGGATTAGGAACCCTTCGCGAGAAGGTCCAAAGTTTCAGCGGGATTTCCAAAATGTTGAAAGGAACTCGAAACATGTCAACCTTGGTTTTGAGAATCTCTCCCGGAGTTTGAGAGATTTGGACGTGAAAGGGTACCAATCTTGTTGGGGATTGGGAACCCTTCGCGAGAATGTCCAAAGTTTCAGCGGGATTTCCAAAATGTTGAAAGGAACTCGAAACATGTCAACCTTGGTTTTGAGAATCTCTCCCGGAGTTTGAGAGATTTGGACGTGAAAGGGTACCAGTCTTGTCGGGGATCGGGAACCCTTCGCGACAATGTCCAAAGTTTCAGCGGGATTTCCAAAATGTTGAAAGGAACTCGAAACATGTCAACCTTGGTTTTGAGAATCTCTCCCGGAGTTTTAGAGATTTGGACGTGAAAGGGTACCAGTCTTGTCGGGGATTGGGAACCCTTCGCGAGAATGTCCAAAGTTTCAGCGGGATTTCCAAAATGTTGAAAGGAACTCGAAACATGTCAACCTTGGTTTTGAGAATCTCTCCCGGAGTTTGAGAGATTTGGACGTGAAAGGGTACCAATCTTGTTGGGGATTGGGAACCCTTCGCGAGAATGTCCAAAGTTTCAGCGGGATTTCCAAAATGTTGAAAGGAACTCGAAACATGTCAACCTTGGTTTTGAGAATCTCTCCCGGAGTTTGAGAGATTTGGACGTGAAAGGGTACCAGTCTTGTCGGGGATTGGGAACCCTTCGCGAGAATGTCCAAATTTTCAGCGGGATTTCCAAAATGTTGAAAGGAACTCGAAACATGTCAACCTTGGTTTTGAGAATCTCTCCCGGAGTTTGAGAGATTTGGACGTGAAAGGGTACCAATCTTGTCGGGGATTGGGAACCCTTCGCGAGAATGCCAAAAGTTTCAGCGGGATTTCCAAAATGTTGAAAGGAACTCGAAACATGTCAACCTTGGTTTTGAGAATCTCTCCCGGAGTTTGAGAGATTTGGACGTGAAAGGGTACCAGTCTTGTCGGGGATCGGGAACCCTTCGCGACAATGTCCAAAGTTTCAGCGGGATTTCCAAAATGTTGAAAGGAACTCGAAACATGTCAACCTTGGTTTTGAGAATCTCTCCCGGAGTTTGAGAGATTTGGACGTGAAAGGGTACCAATCTTGTCGGGGATCGGGAACCCTTCGCGAGAATGTCCAAAGTTTCAGCGGGATTTCCAAAATGTTGAAAGGAACTCGAAACATGTCAACCTTGGTTTTGAGAATCTCTCCCGGAGTTTGAGAGATTTGGACGTGAAAGGGTACCAGTCTTGTCGGGGATCGGGAACCCTTCGCGAGAATGTCCAAAGTTTCAGCGGGATTTCCAAAATGTTGAAAGGAACTCGAAACATGTCAACCTTGGTTTTGAGAATCTCTCCCGGAGTTTGAGAGATTTGGACGTGAAAGGGTACCAGTCTTGTCGGGGATTGGGAACCCTTCGCGAGAATGTCCAAAGTTTCAGCGGGATTTCCAAAATGTTGAAAGGAACTCGAAACATGTCAACCTTGGTTTTGAGAATCTCTCCCGGAGTTTGAGAGATTTGGACGTGAAAGGGTACCAGTCTTGTCGGGGATCGGGAACCCTTCGCGAGAATGTCCAAAGTTTCAGCGGGATTTCCAAAATGTTGAAAGGAACTCGAAACATGTCAACCTTGGTTTTGAGAATCTCTCCCGGAGTTTGAGAGATTTGGACGTGAAAGGGTACCAATCTTGTCGGGGATCGGGAACCCTTCGCGAGAAGGTCCAAAGTTTCAGCGGGATTTCCAAAATGTTGAAAGGAACTCGAAACATGTCAACCTTGGTTTTGAGAATCTCTCCCGGAGTTTGAGAGATTTGGACGTGAAAGGGTACCAGTCTTGTCGGGGATTGGGAACCCTTCGCGAGAATGTCCAAAGTTTCAGCGGGATTTCCAAAATGTTGAAAGGAACTCGAAACATGTCAACCTTGGTTTTGAGAATCTCTCCCGGAGTTTGAGAGATTTGGACGTGAAAGGGTACCAATCTTGTCGGGGATCGGGAACCCTTCGCGACAATGTCCAAAGTTTCAGCGGGATTTCCAAAATGTTGAAAGGAACTCGAAACATGTCAACCTTGGTTTTGAGAATCTCTCCCGGAGTTTGAGAGATTTGGACGTGAAAGGGTACCAATCTTGTCGGGGATCGGGAACCCTTCGCGAGAAGGTCCAAAGTTTCAGCGGGATTTCCAAAATGTTGAAAGGAACTCGAAACATGTCAACCTTGGTTTTGAGGATCTCTCCCGGACTTTGAGAGATTTGGACGTGAAAGGGTACCAATCTTGTCGGGGATTGGGAACCCTTCGCGAGAAGGTCCAAAGTTTCAGCGGGATTTCCAAAATGTTGAAAGGAACTCGAAACATGTCAACCTTGGTTTTCAGAATCTCTCCCAGAGTTTGAGAGATTTGGACGTGAAAGGGTACCAATCTTGTCGGGGATTGGGAACCCTTCGCGAGAATGTCCAAAGTTTCAGCGGATTTTCCAAAATGTTGAAAGGAACTCGAACCATGTCAACCTTGGTTTTGAGAATCTCTCCCGGAGTTTGAGAGATTTGGACGTGAAAGGGTACCAATCTTGTCGGGGATCGGGAACCCTTCGCGAGAATGTCCAAAGTTTCAGCGGGATTTCCAAAATGTTGGAAGGAACTCGAACCATGTCAACCTTGGTTTTGAGAATCTCTCCCGGAGTTTGAGAGATTTGGACGTGAAAGGGTACCAGTCTTGTCGGCGATTGGGAACCCTTCGCGAGAATGTCCAAAGTTTCAGCGGGATTTCCAAAATGTTGAGAGGAACTCGAAACATGTCAACCTTGGTTTTGAGAATCTCTCCCGGAGTTTGAGAGATTTGGACGTGAAAGGGTACCAGTCTTGTCGGGAATTGGGAACCCTTCGCGAGAATGTCCAAAGTTTCAGCGGGATTTCCAAAATGTTGAAAGGAACTCGAAACATGTCAACCTTGGTTTTGAGAATCTCTCCCAGAGTTTGAGAGATTTGGACGTGAAACGGTACCAATCTTGTCGGGGATCGGGAACCCTTCGCGAGAATGTCCAAAGTTTCAGCGGGATTTCCAAAATGTTGAAAGGAACTCGAACCATGTCAACCTTGGTTTTGAGAATCTCTCCCGGAGTTTGAGAGATTTGGACGTGAAAGGGTACCAATCTTGTCGGGGATCGGGACCCCTTCGCGAGAATGTCCAAAGTTTCAGCGGGATTTCCAAAATGTTGAAAGGAACTCGAACCATGTCAACCTTGGTTTTGAGAATCTCTCCCGGAGTTTGAGAGATTTGGACGTGAAAGGGTACCAGTCTTGTCGGGGATCGGGAACCCTTCGCGAGAATGTCCAAAGTTTCAGCGGGATTTCCAAAATGTTGAAAGGAACTCGAAACATGTCAGCCTTGGTTTTGAGAATCTCTCCCGGAGTTTGAGAGATTTGGACGTGAAAGGGTACCAATCTTGTCGGGGATTGGGAACCCTTCGCGAGAAGGTCCAAAGTTTCAGCGGGATTTCCAAAATGTTGAGAGGAACTCGAAACATGTCAACCTTGGTTTTGAGAATCTCTCCCGGAGTTTGAGAGATTTGGACGTGAAAGGGTACCAATCTTGTTGGGGATTAGGAACCCTTCGCGAGAATGTCCAAAGTTTCAGCGGGATTTCCAAAATGTTGAAAGGAACTCGAAACATGTCAACCTTGGTTTTGAGAATCTCTCCCGGAGTTTGAGAGATTTGGACGTGAAAGGGTACCAGTCTTGTCGGGGATTGGGAACCCTTCGCGAGAATGACCAAAGTTTCAGCGGGATTTCCAAACTGTTGAAAGGAACTCGAAACATGTCAACCTTGGTTTTGAGAATCTCTCCCGGAGTTTGAGAGATTTGGACGTGAAAGGGTACCAGTCTTGTCGGGGATTGGGAACCCTTCGCGAGAATGTCCAAAGTTTCAGCGGGATTTCCAAAATGTTGAAAGGAACTCGAAACATGTCAACCTTGGTTTTGAGAATCTCTCCCGGAGTTTGAGAGATTTGAACGTGAAAGGGCACCAATCTTGTCGGGGATTGGGAACCCTTCGCGAGAATGTCCAAAGTTTCAGCGGGATTTCCAAAATGTTGAAAGGAACTCGAAACATGTCAACCTTGGTTTTGAGAATCTCTCCCGGAGTTTGAGAGATTTGAACGTGAAAGGGCACCAATCTTGTCGGGGATTGGGAACCCTTCGCGAGAATGTCCAAAGTTTCAGCGCGATTTCCAAAATGTTGAAAGGAACTCGAAACATGTTGACCTTGGTTTTGAGAATCTCTCCCGGAGTTTGAGAGATTTGGACGTGAAAGTGTACCGATCTTCTCGGGGATTGGGAACCCTTCGCGAGAATGTCCAAAGTTTCAGCGGGATTTCCAAAATGTTGAAAGGAACTCGAACCATGTCAACCTTTTTTTTGAGAATCTCTCCCGGAGTTTGAGAGATCTGGACGTGAAAGGGTACCAATCTTGCTGGGGATTGGGAACCCTTCGCGAGAATGTCCAAAGTTTCAGCGGGATTTCCAAAATGTTGAAAGGAACTCGAACCATGTCAACCTTGGTTTTGAGAATCTCTCCCGGAGTTTGAGAGATTTGGACGTGAAAGGGTACCAATCTTGTCGGGGATCGGGAACCCTTCGCGACAATGTCCAAAGTTTCAGCGGGATTTCCAAAATGTTGAAAGGAACTCGAAACATGTCAACCTTGGTTTTGAGAATCTCTCCCGGAGTTTGAGAGATTTGGACGTGAAAGGGTACCAGTCTTGTCGGGGATTGGGAACCCTTCGCGAGAATGTCCAAAGTTTCAGCGGGATTTCCAAAATGTTGAAAGGAACTCGAAACATGTCAACCTTGGTTTTGAGAATCTCTCCTGGAGTTTGAGAGATTTGGACGTGAAAGGGTACCAGTCTTGTCGGGGATCGGGAACCCTTCACGATAATGTCCAAAGTTTCAGCGGGATTTCCAAAATGTTGAAAGGAACTCGAAACATGTCAACCTTGGTTTTGAGAATCTCTCCCGGAGTTTGAGAGATTTGGACGTGAAAGGGTACCAATCTTGTCGGGGATTAGGAACCCTTCGCGAGAAGGTCCAAAGTTTCAGCGGGATTTCCAAAATGTTGAAAGGAACTCGAAACATGTCAACCTTGGTTTTGAGAATCTCTCCCGGAGTTTGAGAGATTTGGACGTGAAAGGGTACCAATCTTGTTGGGGATTGGGAACCCTTCGCGAGAATGTCCAAAGTTTCAGCGGGATTTCCAAAATGTTGAAAGGAACTCGAAACATGTCAACCTTGGTTTTGAGAATCTCTCCCGGAGTTTGAGAGATTTGGACGTGAAAGGGTACCAGTCTTGTCGGGGATCGGGAACCCTTCGCGACAATGTCCAAAGTTTCAGCGGGATTTCCAAAATGTTGAAAGGAACTCGAAACATGTCAACCTTGGTTTTGAGAATCTCTCCCGGAGTTTTAGAGATTTGGACGTGAAAGGGTACCAGTCTTGTCGGGGATTGGGAACCCTTCGCGAGAATGTCCAAAGTTTCAGCGGGATTTCCAAAATGTTGAAAGGAACTCGAAACATGTCAACCTTGGTTTTGAGAATCTCTCCCGGAGTTTGAGAGATTTGGACGTGAAAGGGTACCAATCTTGTTGGGGATTGGGAACCCTTCGCGAGAATGTCCAAAGTTTCAGCGGGATTTCCAAAATGTTGAAAGGAACTCGAAACATGTCAACCTTGGTTTTGAGAATCTCTCCCGGAGTTTGAGAGATTTGGACGTGAAAGGGTACCAGTCTTGTCGGGGATTGGGAACCCTTCGCGAGAATGTCCAAATTTTCAGCGGGATTTCCAAAATGTTGAAAGGAACTCGAAACATGTCAACCTTGGTTTTGAGAATCTCTCCCGGAGTTTGAGAGATTTGGACGTGAAAGGGTACCAATCTTGTCGGGGATTGGGAACCCTTCGCGAGAATGCCAAAAGTTTCAGCGGGATTTCCAAAATGTTGAAAGGAACTCGAAACATGTCAACCTTGGTTTTGAGAATCTCTCCCGGAGTTTGAGAGATTTGGACGTGAAAGGGTACCAGTCTTGTCGGGGATCGGGAACCCTTCGCGACAATGTCCAAAGTTTCAGCGGGATTTCCAAAATGTTGAAAGGAACTCGAAACATGTCAACCTTGGTTTTGAGAATCTCTCCCGGAGTTTGAGAGATTTGGACGTGAAAGGGTACCAATCTTGTCGGGGATCGGGAACCCTTCGCGAGAATGTCCAAAGTTTCAGCGGGATTTCCAAAATGTTGAAAGGAACTCGAAACATGTCAACCTTGGTTTTGAGAATCTCTCCCGGAGTTTGAGAGATTTGGACGTGAAAGGGTACCAGTCTTGTCGGGGATCGGGAACCCTTCGCGAGAATGTCCAAAGTTTCAGCGGGATTTCCAAAATGTTGAAAGGAACTCGAAACATGTCAACCTTGGTTTTGAGAATCTCTCCCGGAGTTTGAGAGATTTGGACGTGAAAGGGTACCAGTCTTGTCGGGGATTGGGAACCCTTCGCGAGAATGTCCAAAGTTTCAGCGGGATTTCCAAAATGTTGAAAGGAACTCGAAACATGTCAACCTTGGTTTTGAGAATCTCTCCCGGAGTTTGAGAGATTTGGACGTGAAAGGGTACCAGTCTTGTCGGGGATCGGGAACCCTTCGCGAGAATGTCCAAAGTTTCAGCGGGATTTCCAAAATGTTGAAAGGAACTCGAAACATGTCAACCTTGGTTTTGAGAATCTCTCCCGGAGTTTGAGAGATTTGGACGTGAAAGGGTACCAATCTTGTCGGGGATCGGGAACCCTTCGCGAGAAGGTCCAAAGTTTCAGCGGGATTTCCAAAATGTTGAAAGGAACTCGAAACATGTCAACCTTGGTTTTGAGAATCTCTCCCGGAGTTTGAGAGATTTGGACGTGAAAGGGTACCAGTCTTGTCGGGGATTGGGAACCCTTCGCGAGAATGTCCAAAGTTTCAGCGGGATTTCCAAAATGTTGAAAGGAACTCGAAACATGTCAACCTTGGTTTTGAGAATCTCTCCCGGAGTTTGAGAGATTTGGACGTGAAAGGGTACCAATCTTGTCGGGGATCGGGAACCCTTCGCGACAATGTCCAAAGTTTCAGCGGGATTTCCAAAATGTTGAAAGGAACTCGAAACATGTCAACCTTGGTTTTGAGAATCTCTCCCGGAGTTTGAGAGATTTGGACGTGAAAGGGTACCAATCTTGTCGGGGATCGGGAACCCTTCGCGAGAAGGTCCAAAGTTTCAGCGGGATTTCCAAAATGTTGAAAGGAACTCGAAACATGTCAACCTTGGTTTTGAGGATCTCTCCCGGACTTTGAGAGATTTGGACGTGAAAGGGTACCAATCTTGTCGGGGATTGGGAACCCTTCGCGAGAAGGTCCAAAGTTTCAGCGGGATTTCCAAAATGTTGAAAGGAACTCGAAACATGTCAACCTTGGTTTTCAGAATCTCTCCCAGAGTTTGAGAGATTTGGACGTGAAAGGGTACCAATCTTGTCGGGGATTGGGAACCCTTCGCGAGAATGTCCAAAGTTTCAGCGGATTTTCCAAAATGTTGAAAGGAACTCGAACCATGTCAACCTTGGTTTTGAGAATCTCTCCCGGAGTTTGAGAGATTTGGACGTGAAAGGGTACCAATCTTGTCGGGGATCGGGAACCCTTCGCGAGAATGTCCAAAGTTTCAGCGGGATTTCCAAAATGTTGGAAGGAACTCGAACCATGTCAACCTTGGTTTTGAGAATCTCTCCCGGAGTTTGAGAGATTTGGACGTGAAAGGGTACCAGTCTTGTCGGCGATTGGGAACCCTTCGCGAGAATGTCCAAAGTTTCAGCGGGATTTCCAAAATGTTGAGAGGAACTCGAAACATGTCAACCTTGGTTTTGAGAATCTCTCCCGGAGTTTGAGAGATTTGGACGTGAAAGGGTACCAGTCTTGTCGGGAATTGGGAACCCTTCGCGAGAATGTCCAAAGTTTCAGCGGGATTTCCAAAATGTTGAAAGGAACTCGAAACATGTCAACCTTGGTTTTGAGAATCTCTCCCAGAGTTTGAGAGATTTGGACGTGAAACGGTACCAATCTTGTCGGGGATCGGGAACCCTTCGCGAGAATGTCCAAAGTTTCAGCGGGATTTCCAAAATGTTGAAAGGAACTCGAACCATGTCAACCTTGGTTTTGAGAATCTCTCCCGGAGTTTGAGAGATTTGGACGTGAAAGGGTACCAATCTTGTCGGGGATCGGGACCCCTTCGCGAGAATGTCCAAAGTTTCAGCGGGATTTCCAAAATGTTGAAAGGAACTCGAACCATGTCAACCTTGGTTTTGAGAATCTCTCCCGGAGTTTGAGAGATTTGGACGTGAAAGGGTACCAGTCTTGTCGGGGATCGGGAACCCTTCGCGAGAATGTCCAAAGTTTCAGCGGGATTTCCAAAATGTTGAAAGGAACTCGAAACATGTCAGCCTTGGTTTTGAGAATCTCTCCCGGAGTTTGAGAGATTTGGACGTGAAAGGGTACCAATCTTGTCGGGGATTGGGAACCCTTCGCGAGAAGGTCCAAAGTTTCAGCGGGATTTCCAAAATGTTGAGAGGAACTCGAAACATGTCAACCTTGGTTTTGAGAATCTCTCCCGGAGTTTGAGAGATTTGGACGTGAAAGGGTACCAATCTTGTTGGGGATTAGGAACCCTTCGCGAGAATGTCCAAAGTTTCAGCGGGATTTCCAAAATGTTGAAAGGAACTCGAAACATGTCAACCTTGGTTTTGAGAATCTCTCCCGGAGTTTGAGAGATTTGGACGTGAAAGGGTACCAATCTTGTCGGGGATCGGGAACCCTTCGCGACAATTTCCAAAGTTTCAGCGGGATTTCCAAAATGCGAAAGGAACTTGAAACATGTCAACCTTGGTTTTGAGAATCTCTCCCGGAGTTTGAGAGATTTGGACGTGAAAGGGTACCAGTCTTGTCGGCGATTGGGAACCCTTCGCGAGAATGTCCAAAGTTTCAGCGGGATTTCCAAAATGTTGAAAGGAACTCGAAACATGTCAACCTTGGTTTTGAGAATCTCTCCCGAGTTTGAGAGATTTGGACGTGAAAGGGTACCAGTCTTGTCGGGGATTGGGAACCCTTCGCGAGAATGTCCAAAGTTTCAGCGGGATTTCCAAAATGTTGAAAGGAACTCGAAACATGTCAACCTTGGTTTTGAGAATCTCTCCCGGAGTTTGAGAGATTTGGACGTGAAAGGGTACCAATCTTGTCGGGGATTGGGAACCCTTCGCGAGAATGTCCAAAGTTTCAGCGGGATTTCCAAAATGTTGAAAGGAACTCGAAACATGTCAACCTTGGTTTTGAGAATCTCTCCCGGAGTTTGAGAGATTTGGACGTGAAAGGGTACCAGTCTTGTCGGGGATCGGGAACCCTTCGCGAGAATGTCCAAAGTTTCAGCGGGATTTCCAAAATGTTGAAAGGAACTCGAAACATGTCAACCTTGGTTTTGAGAATCTCTCCCGGAGTTTGAGAGATTTGGACGTGAAAGGGTACCAATCTTGTCGGGGATCGGGAACCCTTCGCGAGAAGGTCCAAAGTTTCAGCGGGATTTCCAAAATGTTGAAAGGAACTCGAAACATGTCAACCTTGGTTTTGAGAATCTCTCCCGGACTTTGAGAGATTTGGACGTGAAAGGGTACCAATCTTGTTGGGGATTGGGAACCCTTCGCGAGAAGGTCCAAAGTTTCAGCGGGATTTCCAAAATGTTGAAAGGAACTCGAAACATGTCAACCTTGGTTTTGAGAATCTGTCCCGGAGTTTGAGAGATTTGGACGTGAAAGGGTACCAATCTTGTCGGGGATCGAGAACCCTTCGCGAGAATGTCCAAAGTTTCAGCGGGATTTCCAAAATGTTGAAAGGAACTCGAAACATGTCAACCTTGGTTTTGAGAATCTCTCCCGGAGTCTGAGAGATTTGGACGTGAAAGGGTACCAATCTTGTCGGGGATTGGGAACCCTTCGCGAGAAGGTCCAAAGTTTCAGCGGGATTTCCAAAATGTTGAAAGGAACTCGAAACATGTCAACCTTGGTTTTGAGAATCTCTCCCGGAGTTTGAGAGATTTGGACGTGAAAGGGTACCAATCTTGTCGGGGATTGGGAACCCTTCGCCAGAATGTCCAAAGTTTCAGCGGGATTTCCAAAATGTTGAGAGGAACTCAAAACATGTCAACCTTGGTTTTGAGAATCTCTCCTGGAGTTTGAGAGATTTGGACGTGAAAGGGTACCAGTCTTGTCGGGGATTGGGAACCCTTCGCGACAATGTCCAAAGTTTCAGCGGGATTTCCAAAATGTTGAAAGGAACTCAAAACATGTCAACCTTGGTTTTGAGAATCTCTCCCGGAGTTTGAGAGATTTGGACGTGAAAGGGTACCAATCTTGTCGGGGATTGGGAACCCTTCGCGAGAATGTCCAAAGTTTCAGCGGGATTTCCAAAATGTTGAAAGGAACTCGAAACATGTCAACCTTGGTTTTGAGAATCTCTCCCGGAGTGTGAGAGATTTGGACGTGAAAGGGTACCAATCTTTTCGGGGATTGGGAACCCTTCGCCAGAATGTCCAAAGTTTCAGCGGGATTTCCAAAATGTTGAAAGGAACTCGAAACATGTCAAGCTTGGTTTTGAGAATCTCTCCCGGAGTTTGAGAGATTTGGACGTGAAAGGGTACCAGTCTTGTCGGGGATCGGGAACCCTTCGCGAGAATGTCCAAATTTTCAGCGGGATTTCCAAAATGTTGAAAGGAACTCGAAACATGTCAACCTTGGTTTTGAGAATCTCTCCCGGAGTTTGAGAGATTTGGACGTGAAAGGGTACCAATCTTGTTGGGGATTGGGAACCCTTCGCGAGAATGTCCAAAGTTTCAGCGGGATTTCCAAAATGTTGAAAGGAACTCGAAACATGTTGACCTTGGTTTTGAGAATCTCTCCCGGAGTTTGAGAGATTTGGACGTGAAAGGGTACCGATCTTCTCGGGGATTTGGAACCCTTCGCGAGAATGTCCAAAGTTTCAGCGGGATTTCCAAAATGTTGAAAGGAACTCGAACCATGTCAACCTTGGTTTTGAGAATCTCTCCCGGAGTTTGAGAGATTTGGACGTGAAAGGGTACCAATCTTGTTGGGGATTGGGAACCCTTCGCGAGAATGTCCAAAGTTTCAGCGGGATTTCCAAAATGTTGAAAGGAACTCGAAACATGTCAACCTTGGTTTTGAGAATCTCTCCCAGAGTTTGAGAGATTTGGACGTGAAAGGGTACCAGTCTTGTCGGGGATTTCGAACCCTTCGCGAGAATGTCCAAAGTTTCAGCGGGATTTCCAAAATGTTGAAAGGAACTCGAAACATGTCAACCTTGGTTTTGAGAATCTCTCCCGGAGTTTGAGAGATTTGGACGTGAAAGGGTACCAGTCTTGTCGGGGATTGGGAACCCTTCGCGAGAATGTCCAAAGTTTCAGCGGATTTTCCAAAATGTTGAAAGGAACTCGAACCATGTCAACCTTGGTTTTGAGAATCTCTCCCGGAGTTTGAGAGATTTGGACGTGAAAGGGTACCAATCTTGTCGGGGATCGGGAACCCTTCGCGAGAATGTCCAAAGTTTCAGCGGGATTTCCAAAATGTTGGAAGGAACTCGAACCATGTCAACCTTGGTTTTGAGAATCTCTCCCGGAGTTTGAGAGATTTGGACGTGAAAGGGTACCAGTCTTGTCGGCGATTGGGAACCCTTCGCGAGAATGTCCAAAGTTTCAGCGGGATTTCCAAAATGTTGAGAGGAACTCGAAACATGTCAACCTTGGTTTTGAGAATCTCTCCCGGAGTTTGAGAGATTTGGACGTGAAAGGGTACCAGTCTTGTCGGGAATTGGGAACCCTTCGCGAGAATGTCCAAAGTTTCAGCGGGATTTCCAAAATGTTGAAAGGAACTCGAAACATGTCAACCTTGGTTTTGAGAATCTCTCCCAGAGTTTGAGAGATTTGGACGTGAAACGGTACCAATCTTGTCGGGGATCGGGAACCCTTCGCGAGAATGTCCAAAGTTTCAGCGGGATTTCCAAAATGTTGAAAGGAACTCGAACCATGTCAACCTTGGTTTTGAGAATCTCTCCCGGAGTTTGAGAGATTTGGACGTGAAAGGGTACCAATCTTGTCGGGGATCGGGACCCCTTCGCGAGAATGTCCAAAGTTTCAGCGGGATTTCCAAAATGTTGAAAGGAACTCGAACCATGTCAACCTTGGTTTTGAGAATCTCTCCCGGAGTTTGAGAGATTTGGACGTGAAAGGGTACCAGTCTTGTCGGGGATCGGGAACCCTTCGCGAGAATGTCCAAAGTTTCAGCGGGATTTCCAAAATGTTGAAAGGAACTCGAAACATGTCAGCCTTGGTTTTGAGAATCTCTCCCGGAGTTTGAGAGATTTGGACGTGAAAGGGTACCAATCTTGTCGGGGATTGGGAACCCTTCGCGAGAAGGTCCAAAGTTTCAGCGGGATTTCCAAAATGTTGAGAGGAACTCGAAACATGTCAACCTTGGTTTTGAGAATCTCTCCCGGAGTTTGAGAGATTTGGACGTGAAAGGGTACCAATCTTGTTGGGGATTAGGAACCCTTCGCGAGAATGTCCAAAGTTTCAGCGGGATTTCCAAAATGTTGAAAGGAACTCGAAACATGTCAACCTTGGTTTTGAGAATCTCTCCCGGAGTTTGAGAGATTTGGACGTGAAAGGGTACCAATCTTGTCGGGGATCGGGAACCCTTCGCGACAATTTCCAAAGTTTCAGCGGGATTTCCAAAATGCGAAAGGAACTTGAAACATGTCAACCTTGGTTTTGAGAATCTCTCCCGGAGTTTGAGAGATTTGGACGTGAAAGGGTACCAGTCTTGTCGGCGATTGGGAACCCTTCGCGAGAATGTCCAAAGTTTCAGCGGGATTTCCAAAATGTTGAAAGGAACTCGAAACATGTCAACCTTGGTTTTGAGAATCTCTCCCGAGTTTGAGAGATTTGGACGTGAAAGGGTACCAGTCTTGTCGGGGATTGGGAACCCTTCGCGAGAATGTCCAAAGTTTCAGCGGGATTTCCAAAATGTTGAAAGGAACTCGAAACATGTCAACCTTGGTTTTGAGAATCTCTCCCGGAGTTTGAGAGATTTGGACGTGAAAGGGTACCAATCTTGTCGGGGATTGGGAACCCTTCGCGAGAATGTCCAAAGTTTCAGCGGGATTTCCAAAATGTTGAAAGGAACTCGAAACATGTCAACCTTGGTTTTGAGAATCTCTCCCGGAGTTTGAGAGATTTGGACGTGAAAGGGTACCAGTCTTGTCGGGGATCGGGAACCCTTCGCGAGAATGTCCAAAGTTTCAGCGGGATTTCCAAAATGTTGAAAGGAACTCGAAACATGTCAACCTTGGTTTTGAGAATCTCTCCCGGAGTTTGAGAGATTTGGACGTGAAAGGGTACCAATCTTGTCGGGGATCGGGAACCCTTCGCGAGAAGGTCCAAAGTTTCAGCGGGATTTCCAAAATGTTGAAAGGAACTCGAAACATGTCAACCTTGGTTTTGAGAATCTCTCCCGGACTTTGAGAGATTTGGACGTGAAAGGGTACCAATCTTGTTGGGGATTGGGAACCCTTCGCGAGAAGGTCCAAAGTTTCAGCGGGATTTCCAAAATGTTGAAAGGAACTCGAAACATGTCAACCTTGGTTTTGAGAATCTGTCCCGGAGTTTGAGAGATTTGGACGTGAAAGGGTACCAATCTTGTCGGGGATCGAGAACCCTTCGCGAGAATGTCCAAAGTTTCAGCGGGATTTCCAAAATGTTGAAAGGAACTCGAAACATGTCAACCTTGGTTTTGAGAATCTCTCCCGGAGTCTGAGAGATTTGGACGTGAAAGGGTACCAATCTTGTCGGGGATTGGGAACCCTTCGCGAGAAGGTCCAAAGTTTCAGCGGGATTTCCAAAATGTTGAAAGGAACTCGAAACATGTCAACCTTGGTTTTGAGAATCTCTCCCGGAGTTTGAGAGATTTGGACGTGAAAGGGTACCAATCTTGTCGGGGATTGGGAACCCTTCGCCAGAATGTCCAAAGTTTCAGCGGGATTTCCAAAATGTTGAGAGGAACTCAAAACATGTCAACCTTGGTTTTGAGAATCTCTCCTGGAGTTTGAGAGATTTGGACGTGAAAGGGTACCAGTCTTGTCGGGGATTGGGAACCCTTCGCGACAATGTCCAAAGTTTCAGCGGGATTTCCAAAATGTTGAAAGGAACTCAAAACATGTCAACCTTGGTTTTGAGAATCTCTCCCGGAGTTTGAGAGATTTGGACGTGAAAGGGTACCAATCTTGTCGGGGATTGGGAACCCTTCGCGAGAATGTCCAAAGTTTCAGCGGGATTTCCAAAATGTTGAAAGGAACTCGAAACATGTCAACCTTGGTTTTGAGAATCTCTCCCGGAGTGTGAGAGATTTGGACGTGAAAGGGTACCAATCTTTTCGGGGATTGGGAACCCTTCGCCAGAATGTCCAAAGTTTCAGCGGGATTTCCAAAATGTTGAAAGGAACTCGAAACATGTCAAGCTTGGTTTTGAGAATCTCTCCCGGAGTTTGAGAGATTTGGACGTGAAAGGGTACCAGTCTTGTCGGGGATCGGGAACCCTTCGCGAGAATGTCCAAATTTTCAGCGGGATTTCCAAAATGTTGAAAGGAACTCGAAACATGTCAACCTTGGTTTTGAGAATCTCTCCCGGAGTTTGAGAGATTTGGACGTGAAAGGGTACCAATCTTGTTGGGGATTGGGAACCCTTCGCGAGAATGTCCAAAGTTTCAGCGGGATTTCCAAAATGTTGAAAGGAACTCGAAACATGTTGACCTTGGTTTTGAGAATCTCTCCCGGAGTTTGAGAGATTTGGACGTGAAAGGGTACCGATCTTCTCGGGGATTTGGAACCCTTCGCGAGAATGTCCAAAGTTTCAGCGGGATTTCCAAAATGTTGAAAGGAACTCGAACCATGTCAACCTTGGTTTTGAGAATCTCTCCCGGAGTTTGAGAGATTTGGACGTGAAAGGGTACCAATCTTGTTGGGGATTGGGAACCCTTCGCGAGAATGTCCAAAGTTTCAGCGGGATTTCCAAAATGTTGAAAGGAACTCGAAACATGTCAACCTTGGTTTTGAGAATCTCTCCCAGAGTTTGAGAGATTTGGACGTGAAAGGGTACCAGTCTTGTCGGGGATTTCGAACCCTTCGCGAGAATGTCCAAAGTTTCAGCGGGATTTCCAAAATGTTGAAAGGAACTCGAAACATGTCAACCTTGGTTTTGAGAATCTCTCCCGGAGTTTGAGAGATTTGGACGTGAAAGGGTACCAGTCTTGTCGGGGATTGGGAACCCTTCGCGAGAATGTCCAAAGTTTCAGCGGGATTTCCAAAATGTTGAGAGGAACTCGAAACATGTCAACCTTGGTTTTGAGAATCTCTCCCGGAGTGTGAGAGATTTGGACGTGAAAGGGTACCAATCTTGTCGGGGATCGGGAACCCTTCGCGACAATGTCCAAAGTTTCAGCGGGATTTCCAAAATGTTGAAAGGAACTCGAAACATGTTGACCTTGGTTTTGAGAATCTCTCCCGGAGTTTGAGAGATTTGGACGTGAAAGGGTACCAATCTTGTCGGGGATCGGGACCCCTTCGCCAGAATGTCCAAAGTTTCAGCGGGATTTCCAAAATGTTGAAAGGAACTCGAACCATGTCAACCTTGGTTTTGAGAATCTCTCCCGGAGTTTGAGAGATTTGGACGTGAAAGGGTACCAATCTTGTTGGGGATTGGGAACCCTTCGCGAGAATGTCCAAAGTTTCAGCGGGATTTCCAAAATGTTGAAAGGAACTCGAAACATGTCAACCTTGGTTTTGAGAATCTCTCCTGGAGTTTGAGAGATTTGGACGTGAAAGGGTACCAATCTTGTCGGGGATCGGGAACCCTTCGCGACAATGTCCAAAGTTTCAGCGGGATTTCCAAAATGTTGAGAGGAACTCGAAACATGTCAACCTTGGTTTTGAGAATCTCTCCCGGAGTGTGAGAGATTTGGACGTGAAAGGGTACCAATCTTGTCGGGGATGGGGAACCCTTCGCGAGAAAGTCCAAAGTTTCAGCGGGATTTCCAAAATGTTGAAAGGAACTCGAAACATGTCAACCTTGGTTTTGAGAATCTCTCCCGGAGTTTGAGAGATTTGGACGTGAAAGAGTACCAATCTTGGCGGGGATCGGGAACCCTTCGCGAGAAGGTCCAAAGTTTCAGCGGGATTTCCAAAATGTTGAAAGGAACTCGAAACATGTCAACCTTGGTTTTGAGAATCTCTCCCGGAGTTTGAGAGATTTGGACGTGAAAGGGTACCAATCTTGTCGGGGATCGGGAACCCTTCGCGAGAATGTCAAAAGTTTCAGCGGGATTTCCAAATGTTGAAAGGAACTCGAACCATGTCAACCTTGGTTTTGAGAATCTCTCCCGGAGTTTGAGAGATTTGGACGTGAAAGGGTACCAGTCTTGTCGGGGATCGGGAACCCTTCGCGAGAATGTCCAAAGTTTCAGCGGGATTTCCAAAATGTTGAAAGGAACTCGAAACATGTCAACCTTGGTTTTGAGAATCTCTCCCGGAGTTTGAGAGATTTGGACGTGAAAGGGTACCAATCTTGTCGGGGATCGGGAACCCTTCGCGAGAAGGTCCAAAGTTTCAGCGGGATTTCCAAAATGTTGAAAGGAACTCAAAACATGTCAACCTTGGTTTTGAGAATCTCTCCCGGAGTTTGAGAGATTTGGACGTGAAAGGGTACCAATCTTGTTGGGGATTGGGAACCCTTCGCAACAATGTCCAAAGTTTCAGCGGGATTTCCAAAATGTTGAAAGGAACTCGAAACATGTCAACCTTGGTTTTGAGAATCTCTCCCGGAGTTTGAGAGATTTGGACGTGAAAGGGTACCAATCTTGTCGGGGATTGGGAACCCTTCGCGAGAATGTCCAAAGTTTCAGCGGGATTTCCAAAATGTTGAAAGGAACTCGAAACATGTCAACCTTGGTTTTGAGAATCTCTCCCGGAGTTTGAGAGATTTGGACGTGAAAGGGTACCAATCTTGTTGGGGATTGGGAACCCTTCGCAACAATGTCCAAAGTTTCAGCGGGATTTCCAAAATGTTGAAAGGAACTCGAACCATGTCAACCTTGGTTTTGAGAATCTCTCCCGGAGTTTGAGAGATTTGGACGTGAAAGGGTACCAATCTTGTCGGGGATTGGGAACCCTTCGCGAGAATGTCCAAAGTTTCAGCGAAATTTCCAAAATGTTGAAAGGAACTCGAAACATGTCAACCTTGGTTTTGAGAATCTCTCCCAGAGTTTGAGAGATTTGGACGTGAAAGGGTACCAGTCTTGTCGGGGATTGGGAACCCTTCGAGAGAATGTCCAAAGTTTCAGCGGGATTTCCAAAATGTTGAAAGGAACTCGAAACATGTCAACCTTGGTTTTGAGAATCTCTCCCGGAGTTTGAGAGATTTGGACGTGAAAGGGTACCAATCTTGTCGGGGATCGGGAACCCTTCGTGACAATGTCCAAAGTTTCAGCGGGATTTCCAAAATGTTGAAAGGAACTCGAAACATGTCAACCTGGGTTTTGAGAATCTCTCCCGGAGTTTGAGAGATTTGGACGTGAAAGGGTACCAATCTTGTCGGGGATCGGGAACCCTTCGCGAGAAGGTCCAAAGTTTCAGCGGGATTTCCAAAATGTTGAAAGGAACTCGAAACATGTCAACCTTGGTTTTGAGAATGTCTCCCGGAGTTTGAGAGATTTGGACGTGAAAGGGTACCAATCTTGTCAAGGATCGGGAACCCTTCGCGACAATGTCCAAAGTTTCAGCGGGATTTCCAAAATGTTGAAAGGAACTCGAAACATGTCAACCTTGGTTTTGAGAATCTCTCCCGGAGTTTGAGAGATTTGGACGTGAAAGGGTACCAATCTTGTCGGGGATCGGGAACCCTTCGCGAGAATGTCCAAAGTTTCAGCGGGATTTCCAAAATGTTGAAAGGAACTCGAACCATGTCAACCTTGGTTTTGAGAATCTCTCCCGGAGTTTGAGAGATTTGGACGTGAAAGGGTACCAGTCTTGTCGGGGATCGGGAACCCTTCGCGAGAATGTCCAAAGTTTCAGCGGGATTTCCAAAATGTTGAAAGGAACTCGAAACATGTCAACCTTGGTTTTGAGAATCTCTCCCGGAGTTTGAGAGATTTGGACGTGAAAGGGTACCAATCTTGTCGGGGATCGGGAACCCTTCGCGAGAAGGTCCAAAGTTTCAGCGGGATTTCCAAAATGTTGAAAGGAACTCAAAACATGTCAACCTTGGTTTTGAGAATCTCTCCCGGAATTTGAGAGATTTGGACGTGAAAGGGTACCAATCTTGTTGGGGATTGGGAACCCTTCGCAACAATGTCCAAAGTTTCAGCGGGATTTCCAAAATGTTGAAAGGAACTCGAAACATGTCAACCTTGGTTTTGAGAATCTCTCCCGGAGTTTGAGAGATTTGGACGTGAAAGGGTACCAATCTTGTCGGGGATTGGGAACCCTTCGCGAGAATGTCCAAAGTTTCAGCGGGATTTCCAAAATGTTGAAAGGAACTCGAAACATGTCAACCTTGGTTTTGAGAATCTCTCCCGGAGTTTGAGAGATTTGGACGTGAAAGGGTACCAGTCTTGTCGGGGATTGGGAACCCTTCGCGACAATGTCCAAAGTTTCAGCGGGATTTCCAAAATGTTGAAAGGAACTCAAAACATGTCAACCTTGGTTTTGAGAATCTCTCCCGGAGTTTGAGAGATTTGGACGTGAAAGGGTACCAATCTTGTCGGGGATTGGGAACCCTTCGCGACAATGTCCAAAGTTTCAGCGGGATTTCCAAAATGTTGAAAGGAACTCGAAACATGTCAACCTTGGTTTTGAGAATCTCTCCCGGAGTGTGAGAGATTTGGACGTGAAAGGGTACCAATCTTTTCGGGGATTGGGAACCCTTCGCGAGAAGGTCCAAAGTTTCAGCGGGATTTCCAAAATGTTGAAAGGAACTCGAAACATGTCAAGCTTGGTTTTGAGAATCTCTCCCGGAGTTTGAGAGATTTGGACGTGAAAGGGTACCAGTCTTGTCGGGGATCGGGAACCCTTCGCGAGAATGTCCAAAGTTTCAGCGGGATTTCCAAAATGTTGAAAGGAACTCGAAACATGTCAACCTTGGTTTTGAGAATCTCTCCCGGAGTTTGAGAGATTTGGACGTGAAAGGGTACCAATCTTGTTGGGGATTGGGAACCCTTCGCGAGAATGTCCAAAGTTTCAGCGGGATTTCCAAAATGTTGAAAGGAACTCGAAACATGTTGACCTTGGTTTTGAGAATCTCTCCCGGAGTTTGAGAGATTTGGACGTGAAAGGGTACCGATCTTCTCGGGGATTTGGAACCCTTCGCGAGAATGTCCAAAGTTTCAGCGGGATTTCCAAAATGTTGAAAGGAACTCGAACCATGTCAACCTTGGTTTTGAGAATCTCTCCCGGAGTTTGAGAGATTTGGACGTGAAAGGGTACCAATCTTGTCGGGGATTGGGAACCCTTCGCGAGAATGTCCAAAGTTTCAGCGGGATTTCCAAAATGTTGAAAGGAACTCGAAACATGTCAACCTTGGTTTTGAGAATCTCTCCCAGAGTTTGAGAGATTTGGACGTGAAAGGGTACCAGTCTTGTCGGGGATTTCGAACCCTTCGCGAGAATGTCCAAAGTTTCAGCGGGATTTCCAAAATGTTGAAAGGAACTCGAAACATGTCAACCTTGGTTTTGAGAATCTCTCCCGGAGTTTGAGAGATTTGGACGTGAAAGGGTACCAGTCTTGTCGGGGATTGGGAACCCTTCGCGAGAATGTCCAAAGTTTCAGCGGGATTTCCAAAATGTTGAGAGGAACTCGAAACATGTCAACCTTGGTTTTGAGAATCTCTCCCGGAGTTTGAGAGATTTGGACGTGAAAGGGTACCAGTCTTGTCGGCGATTGGGAACCCTTCGCGACAATGTCCAAAGTTTCAGCGGGATTTCCAAAATGTTGAAAGGAACTCAAAACCTGTCAACCTTGGTTTTGAGAATCTCTCCCGGAGTGTGAGAGATTTGGACGTGAAAGGGTACCAATCTTGTCGCGGATCGGGAACCCTTCGCGACAATGTCCAAAGTTTCAGCGGGATTTCCAAAATGTTGAAAGGAACTCGAAACATGTTGACCTTGGTTTTGAGAATCTCTCCCGGAGTTTGAGAGATTTGGACGTGAAAGGGTACCAATCTTGTCGGGGATCGGGACCCCTTCGCCAGAATGTCCAAAGTTTCAGCGGGATTTCCAAAATGTTGAAAGGAACTCGAACCATGTCAACCTTGGTTTTGAGAATCTCTCCCGGAGTTTGAGAGATTTGGACGTGAAAGGGTACCAATCTTGTTGGGGATTGGGAACCCTTCGCGAGAATGTCCAAAGTTTCAGCGGGATTTCCAAAATGTTGAAAGGAACTCGAAACATGTCAACCTTGGTTTTGAGAATCTCTCCTGGAGTTTGAGAGATTTGGACGTGAAAGGGTACCAATCTTGTCGGGGATCGGGAACCCTTCGCGACAATGTCCAAAGTTTCAGCGGGATTTCCAAAATGTTGAGAGGAACTCGAAACATGTCAACCTTGGTTTTGAGAATCTCTCCCGGAGTGTGAGAGATTTGGACGTGAAAGAGTACCAATCTTGTCGGGGATGGGGAACCCTTCGCGAGAAAGTCCAAAGTTTCAGCGGGATTTCCAAAATGTTGAAAGGAACTCGAAACATGTCAACCTTGGTTTTGAGAATCTCTCCCGGAGTTTGAGAGATTTGGACGTGAAAGAGTACCAATCTTGGCGGGGATCGGGAACCCTTCGCGAGAAGGTCCAAAGTTTCAGCGGGATTTCCAAAATGTTGAAAGGAACTCAAAACATGTCAACCTTGGTTTTGAGAATCTCTCCCGGAGTTTGAGAGATTTGGACGTGAAAGGGTACCAATCTTGTCGGGGATCGGGAACCCTTCGCGAGAATGTCAAAAGTTTCAGCGGGATTTCCAAATGTTGAAAGGAACTCGAACCATGTCAACCTTGGTTTTGAGAATCTCTCCCGGAGTTTGAGAGATTTGGACGTGAAAGGGTACCAGTCTTGTCGGGGATCGGGAACCCTTCGCGAGAATGTCCAAAGTTTCAGCGGGATTTCCAAAATGTTGAAAGGAACTCGAAACATGTCAACCTTGGTTTTGAGAATCTCTCCCGGAGTTTGAGAGATTTGGACGTGAAAGGGTACCAATCTTGTCGGGGATCGGGAACCCTTCGCGAGAAGGTCCAAAGTTTCAGCGGGATTTCCAAAATGTTGAAAGGAACTCAAAACATGTCAACCTTGGTTTTGAGAATCTCTCCCGGAGTTTGAGAGATTTGGACGTGAAAGGGTACCAATCTTGTTGGGGATTGGGAACCCTTCGCAACAATGTCCAAAGTTTCAGCGGGATTTCCAAAATGTTGAAAGGAACTCGAAACATGTCAACCTTGGTTTTGAGAATCTCTCCCGGAGTTTGAGAGATTTGGACGTGAAAGGGTACCAATCTTGTCGGGGATTGGGAACCCTTCGCGAGAATGTCCAAAGTTTCAGCGGGATTTCCAAAATGTTGAAAGGAACTCGAAACATGTCAACCTTGGTTTTGAGAATCTCTCCCGGAGTTTGAGAGATTTGGACGTGAAAGGGTACCAATCTTGTTGGGGATTGGGAACCCTTCGCAACAATGTCCAAAGTTTCAGCGGGATTTCCAAAATGTTGAAAGGAACTCGAACCATGTCAACCTTGGTTTTGAGAATCTCTCCCGGAGTTTGAGAGATTTGGACGTGAAAGGGTACCAATCTTGTCGGGGATTGGGAACCCTTCGCGAGAATGTCCAAAGTTTCAGCGAAATTTCCAAAATGTTGAAAGGAACTCGAAACATGTCAACCTTGGTTTTGAGAATCTCTCCCAGAGTTTGAGAGATTTGGACGTGAAAGGGTACCAGTCTTGTCGGGGATTGGGAACCCTTCGAGAGAATGTCCAAAGTTTCAGCGGGATTTCCAAAATGTTGAAAGGAACTCGAAACATGTCAACCTTGGTTTTGAGAATCTCTCCCGGAGTTTGAGAGATTTGGACGTGAAAGGGTACCAATCTTGTCGGGGATCGGGAACCCTTCGTGACAATGTCCAAAGTTTCAGCGGGATTTCCAAAATGTTGAAAGGAACTCGAAACATGTCAACCTGGGTTTTGAGAATCTCTCCCGGAGTTTGAGAGATTTGGACGTGAAAGGGTACCAATCTTGTCGGGGATCGGGAACCCTTCGCGAGAAGGTCCAAAGTTTCAGCGGGATTTCCAAAATGTTGAAAGGAACTCGAAACATGTCAACCTTGGTTTTGAGAATGTCTCCCGGAGTTTGAGAGATTTGGACGTGAAAGGGTACCAATCTTGTCAAGGATCGGGAACCCTTCGCGAGAATGTCCAAAGTTTAAGCGGGATTTCCAAAATGTTGAAAGGAACTCGAAACATGTCAACCTTGGTTTTGAGAATCTCTCCCGGAGTTTGAGAGATTTGGACGTGAAAGGGTACCAATCTTGTCGGGGATCGGGAACCCTTCGCGAGAATGTCCAAAGTTTCAGCGGGATTTCCAAAATGTTGAAAGGAACTCGAAACATGTCAACCTTGGTTTTGAGAATCTCTCCCGGAGTTTGAGAGATTTGGACGTGAAAGGGTACCAGTCTTGTCGGGGTTCGGGAACCCTTCGCGAGAATGTCCAAAGTTTCAGCGGGATTTCCAAAATGTTGAAAGGAACTCGAAACATGTCAACCTTGGTTTTGAGAATCTCTCCCGGAGTTTGAGAGATTTGGACGTGAAAGGGTACCAATCTTGTCGGGGATCGGGAACCCTTCGCGAGAAGGTCCAAAGTTTCAGCGGGATTTCCAAAATGTTGAAAGGAACTCAAAACATGTCAACCTTGGTTTTGAGAATCTCTCCCGGAATTTGAGAGATTTGGACGTGAAAGGGTACCAATCTTGTTGGGGATTGGGAACCCTTCGCAACAATGTCCAAAGTTTCAGCGGGATTTCCAAAATGTTGAAAGGAACTCGAAACATGTCAACCTTGGTTTTGAGAATCTCTCCCGGAGTTTGAGAGATTTGGACGTGAAAGGGTACCAATCTTGTCGGGGATTGGGAACCCTTCGCGAGAATGTCCAAAGTTTCAGCGGGATTTCCAAAATGTTGAAAGGAACTCGAAACATGTCAACCTTGGTTTTGAGAATCTCTCCCGGAGTTTGAGAGATTTGGACGTGAAAGGGTACCAATCTTGTTGGGGATTGGGAACCCTTCGCAACAATGTCCAAAGTTTCAGCGGGATTTCCAAAATGTTGAAAGGAACTCGAACCATGTCAACCTTGGTTTTGAGAATCTCTCCCGGAGTTTGAGAGATTTGGACGTGAAAGGGTACCAATCTTGTCGGGGATTGGGAACCCTTCGCGACAATGTCCAAAGTTTCAGCGGGATTTCCAAAATGTTGAAAGGAACTCGAAACATGTCAACCTTGGTTTTGAGAATCTCTCCCGGAGTTTGAGAGATTTGGACGTGAAAGGGTACCAGTCTTGTCGGGGATTGGGAACCCTTCGCGAGAATGTCCAAATTTTCAGCGGGATTTCCAAAATGTTGAAAGGAACTCGAAACATGTCAACCTTGGTTTTGAGAATCTCTCCCGGAGTTTGAGAGATTTGGACGTGAAAGGGTACTAATCTTGTTGGGATTGGGAACCCTTCGCGAGAAGGTCCAAAGTTTCAGCGGGATTTCCAAAATGTTGAAAGGAACTCGAAACATGTTGACCTTGGTTTTGAGAATCTCTCCCGGAGTTTGAGAGATTTGGCCGTGAAGGGGTACCGATCTTCTCGGGGATATGGAACCCTTCGCGAGAATGTCCAAAGTTTCAGCGGGATTTCCAAAATGTTGAAAGGAACTCGAAACATGTCAACCTTGGTTTTGAGAATCTCTCCCGGAGTTTGAGAGATTTGGACGTGAAAGGGTACCAATCTTGTCGGGGATTGGGAACCCTTCGCGAGAATGTCCAAAGTTTCAGCGAAATTTCCAAAATGTTGAAAGGAACTCGAAACATGTCAACCTTGGTTTTGAGAATCTCTCCCAGAGTTTGAGAGATTTGGACGTGAAAGGGTATCAGTCTTGTCGGGGATTGGGAACCCTTCGCGACAATGTCCAAAGTTTCAGCGGGATTTCCAAAATGTTGAAAGGAACTCGAAACATGTCAACCTTGGTTTTGAGAATCTCTCCCGGAGTTTGAGAGATTTGGACGTGAAAGGGTACCAATCTTGTCGGGGATCGGGAACCCTTCGCGACAATGTCCAAAGTTTCAGCGGGATTTCCAAAATGTTGAAAGGAACTCGAAACATGTCAACCTTGGTTTTGAGAATCTCTCCCGGAGTTTGAGAGATTTGGACGTGAAAGGGTACCAGTCTTGTTGGGGATTGGGAACCCTTCGCGAGAATGTCCAAAGTTTCAGCGGGATTTCCAAAATGTTGAAAGGAACTCGAAACATGTTGACCTTGGTTTTGAGAATCTCTCCCAAGGTTTGAGAGATTTGGACGTGAAGGGGTACCGATCTTCTCGGGGATTTGGAACCCTTCGCGAGAATGTCCAAAGTTTCAGCGGGATTTCGAAAATGTTGAAAGGAACTCGAACCATGTCAACCTTGGTTTTGAGAATCTCTCCCGGAGTTTGAGAGATTTGGACGTGAAAGGGTACCAATCTTGTCGGGGATTGGGAACCCTTCGCGAGAATGTCCAAAGTTTCAGCGAAATTTCCAAAATGTTGAAAGGAACTCGAAACATGTCAACCTTGGTTTTGAGAATCTCTCCCAGAGTTTGAGAGATTTGGACGTGAAAGGGTACCAGTCTTGTCGGGGATTGGGAACCCTTCGCGACAATGTCCAAAGTTTCAGCGGGATTTCCAAAATGTTGAAAGGAACTCGAAACATGTCAACCTTGGTTTTGAGAATCTCTCCCGGAGTTTGAGAGATTTGGACGTGAAAGGGTACCAGTCTTGTCGGGGATTGGGAACCCTTCGCGAGAATGTCCAAAGTTTCAGCGGGATTTCCAAAATGTTGAGAGGAACTCGAAACATGTCAACCTTGGTTTTGAGAATCTCTCCCGGAGTTTGAGAGATTTGGACGTGAAAGGGTACCAGTCTTGTCGGCGATTGGGAACCCTTCGCGACAATGTCCAAAGTTTTAGCAGGATTTCCAAAATGTTGAAATGAACTCGAAACATGTCAACCTTGGTTTTGAGAATCTCTCCCGGAGTTTGAGAGATTTGGACGTGAAAGGGTACCAGTCTTGTCGGAGATCGGGAACCCTTCGCGAGAATGTCCAAAGTTTCAGCGGGATTTCCAAAATGTTGAAAGGAACTCGAAACATGTCAACCTTGGTTTTGAGAATCTCTCCCGGAGTTTGAGAGATTTGGACGTGAAAGGGTACCAATCTTGTCAAGGATCATGAACCCTTCGCGAGAATGTCCAAAGTTTCAGCGGGATTTCCAAAATGTTGAAAGGAACTCGAAACATGTCAACCTTGGTTTTGAGAATCTCTCCCGGAGTTTGAGAGATTTGGACGTGAAAGGGTACCAGTCTTGTCGGGGATTGGGAACCCTTCGCCAGAATGTCCAAAGTTTCAGCGGGATTTCCAAAATGTTGAAAGGAACTCGAAACATGTCAACCTTGGTTTTGAGAATCTCTCCCGGAGTTTGAGAGATTTGGATGTGAAAGGGTACTAATCTTGTTGGGATTGGGAACCCTTCGCGAGAAGGTCCAAAGTTTCAGCGGGATTTCCAAAATGTTGAAAGGAACTCGAAACATGTTGACCTTGGTTTTGAGAATCTCTCCCGGAGTTTGAGAGATTTGGACGTGAAGGGGTACCGATCTTCTCGGGGATATGGAACCCTTCGCGAGAATGTCCAAAGTTTCAGCGGGATTTCCAAAATGTTGAAAGGAACTCGAAACATGTCAACCTTGGTTTTGAGAATCTCTCCCGGAGTTTGAGAGATTTGGACGTGAAAGGGTACCAATCTTGTCGGGGATTGGGAACCCTTCGCGAGAATGTCCAAAGTTTCAGCGAAATTTCCAAAATGTTGAAAGGAACTCGAAACATGTCAACCTTGGTTTTGAGAATCTCTCCCAGAGTTTGAGAGATTTGGACGTGAAAGGGTACCAGTCTTGTCGGGGATTGGGAACCCTTCGCGACAATGTCCAAAGTTTCAGCGGGATTTCCAAAATGTTGAAAGGAACTCGAAACATGTCAACCTTGGTTTTGAGAATCTCTCCCGGAGTTTGAGAGATTTGGACGTGAAAGGGTACCAATCTTGTCGGGGATCGGGAACCCTTCGCGACAATGTCCAAAGTTTCAGCGGGATTTCCAAAATGTTGAAAGGAACTCGAAACATGTCAACCTTGGTTTTGAGAATCTCTCCCGGAGTTTGAGAGATTTGGACGTGAAAGGGTACCAGTCTTGTTGGGGATTGGGAACCCTTCGCGAGAATGTCCAAAGTTTCAGCGGGATTTCCAAAATGTTGAAAGGAACTCGAAACATGTTGACCTTGGTTTTGAGAATCTCTCCCAAGGTTTGAGAGATTTGGACGTGAAGGGGTACCGATCTTCTCGGGGATTTGGAACCCTTCGCGAGAATGTCCAAAGTTTCAGCGGGATTTCGAAAATGTTGAAAGGAACTCGAACCATGTCAACCTTGGTTTTGAGAATCTCTCCCGGAGTTTGAGAGATTTGGACGTGAAAGGGTACCAATCTTGTCGGGGATTGGGAACCCTTCGCGAGAATGTCCAAAGTTTCAGCGAAATTTCCAAAATGTTGAAAGGAACTCGAAACATGTCAACCTTGGTTTTGAGAATCTCTCCCAGAGTTTGAGAGATTTGGACGTGAAAGGGTACCAGTCTTGTCGGGGATTGGGAACCCTTCGCGACAATGTCCAAAGTTTCAGCGGGATTTCCAAAATGTTGAAAGGAACTCGAAACATGTCAACCTTGGTTTTGAGAATCTCTCCCGGAGTTTGAGAGATTTGGACGTGAAAGGGTACCAATCTTGTCGGGGATCGGGAACCCTTCGCGACAATGTCCAAAGTTTCAGCGGGATTTCCAAAATGTTGAAAGGAACTCGAAACATGTCAAGCTTGGTTTTGAGAATCTCTCCCGGAGTTTGAGAGATTTGGACGTGAAAGGGTACCAATCTTGTCGGGGATCGGGAACCCTTCGCGACAATGTCCAAAGTTTCAGCGGGATTTCCAAAATGTTGAAAGGAACTCGAAACATGTCAACCTTGGTTTTGAGAATCTCTCCCGGAGTTTGAGAGATTTGGACGTGAAAGGGTACCAGTCTTGTCGGGGATCGGGAACCCTTCGCGAGAATGTCCAAAGTTTCAGCAGGATTTCCAAAATGTTGAAAGGAACTCGAAACATGTCAACCTTGGTTTTGAGAATCTCTCCCGGAGTTTGAGAGATTTGGACGTGAAAGGGTACCAGTCTTGTCGGGGATTGGGAACCCTTCGCGAGAATGTCCAAAGTTTCAGCGGGATTTCCAAAATGTTGAGAGGAACTCGAAACATGTCAACCTTGGTTTTGAGAATCTCTCCCGGAGTTTGAGAGATTTGGACGTGAAAGGGTACCAGTCTTGTCGGCGATTGGGAACCCTTCGCGACAATGTCCAAAGTTTTAGCAGGATTTCCAAAATGTTGAAATGAACTCGAAACATGTCAACCTTGGTTTTGAGAATCTCTCCCGGAGTTTGAGAGATTTGGACGTGAAAGGGTACCAGTCTTGTCGGAGATCGGGAACCCTTCGCGAGAATGTCCAAAGTTTCAGCGGGATTTCCAAAATGTTGAAAGGAACTCGAAACATGTCAACCTTGGTTTTGAGAATCTCTCCCGGAGTTTGAGAGATTTGGACGTGAAAGGGTACCAATCTTGTCAAGGATCATGAACCCTTCGCGAGAATGTCCAAAGTTTCAGCGGGATTTCCAAAATGTTGAAAGGAACTCGAAACATGTCAACCTTGGTTTTGAGAATCTCTCCCGGAGTTTGAGAGATTTGGACGTGAAAGGGTACCAGTCTTGTCGGGGATTGGAAACCCTTCGCGAGAATGTCCAAAGTTTCAGCGGGATTTCCAAAATGTTGAAAGGAACTCGAACCATGTCAACCTTGGTTTTGAGAATCTCTCCCGGAGTTTGAGAGATTTGGACGTGAAAGGGTACCAGTCTTGTCGGGGATTGGGAACCCTTCGCGAGAATGTCCAAATTTTCAGCGGGATTTCCAAAATGTTGAGAGGAACTCGAAACATGTCAACCTTGGTTTTGAGAATCTCTCCCGGAGTTTGAGAGATTTGGACGTGAAAGGGTACCAGTCTTGTCGGGGATTGGGAACCCTTCGCGACAATGTCCAAAGTTTCAGCTGGATTTCCAAAATGTTGAAAGGAACTCGAAACATGTCAACCTTGGTTTTGAGAATCTCTCCCGGAGTTTGAGAGATTTGGACGTGAAAGGGTACCAGTCTTGTCGGGGATCGGGAACCCTTCGCGAGAATGTCCAAAGTTTCAGCGGGATTTCCAAAATGTTGAAAGGAACTCGAAACATGTCAACCTTGGTTTTGAGAATCTCTCCCGGAGTTTGAGAGATTTGGACGTGAAAGGGTACCAGTCTTGTCGGGGATCGGGAACCCTTCGCCAGAATGTCCAAAGTTTCAGCGGGATTTCCAAAATGTTGAAAGGAACTCGAAACATGTCAACCTTGGTTTTGAGAATCTCTCCCGGAGTTTGAGAGATTTGGACGTGAAAGGGTACCAGTCTTGTCGGGGATTGGGAACCCTTCGCCAGAATGTCCAAAGTTTCAGCGGGATTTCCAAAATGTTTAGAGGAACTCGAAACATGTCAACCTTGGTTTTGAGAATCTCTTCCGGAGTTTGAGAGATTTGGACGTGAAAGGGTACCAGTCTTGTTGGGGATCGGGAACCCTTCGCCAGAATGTCCAAAGTTTCAGCGGGATTTCCAAAATGTTGAAAGGAACTCGAACCATGTCAACCTTGGTTTTGAGAATCTCTCCCGGATTTTGAGAGATTTGGACGTGAAAGGGTAGCAATCTTGTCGGGGATTGGGAACCCTTCGCCAGAATGTCTAAAGTTTCAGCGGGATTTCCAAAATGTTGAAAGGAACTCGAAACATGTCAACCTTGGTTTTGAGAATCTCTCCCGGAGTTTGAGAGATTTGGACGTGAAAGGGTACCAATCTTGTCGGGGATCGGGAACCCTTCGCGAGAATGTCCAAAGTTTCAGCGGGATTTCCAAAATGTTGAAAGGAACTTGAAACATGTCAACCTTGGTTTTGAGAATCTCTCCCGGAGTGTGAGAGATTTGGACGTGAAAGGGTACCAATCTTGTCGGGGATCGGGAACCCTTCGCGAGAATGTCCAAAGTTTCAGCGGGATTTCCAAAATGTTGAAAGGAACTCGAAACATGTCAACCTTGGTTTTGAGAATCTCTCCCGGAGTTTGAGAGATTTGGACGTGAAAGGGTACCAATCATGTCGGGGATCGGGACCCCTTCGCGAGAATGTCCAAAGTTTCAGCGGGATTTCCAAAATGTTGAAAGGAACTCGAACCATGTCAACCTTGGTTTTGAGAATCTCTCCCGGAGTTTGAGAGATTTGGACGTGAAAGGGTACCAGTCTTGTCGGGGATCGGGAGCCCTTCGCGAGAATGTCCAAAGTTTCAGCGGGATTTCCAAAATGTTGAAAGGAACTCGAAACATGTCAACCTTGGTTTTGAGAATCTCTCCCGGAGTTTGAGAGATTTGGACGTGAAAGGGTACCAATCTTGTCGGGGATCGGGAACCCTTCGCGAGAAGGTCCAAAGTTTCAGCGGGATTTCCAAAATGTTGAAAGGAACTCGAAACATGTCAACCTTGGTTTTGAGAATCTCTCCCGGAGTTTGAGAGATTTGGACGTGAAAGGGTACCAATCTTGTTGGGGATTGGGAACCCTTCGCGAGAATGTCCAAAGTTTCAGCGGGATTTCCAAAATGTTGAAAGGAACTCGAAACATGTCAACGTTGGTTTTGAGAATCTCTCCCGGAGTTTGAGAGATTTGGACGTGAAAGGGTACCAGTCTTGTCGGGGATTGGGACCCCTTCGCGAGAATGTCCAAAGTTTCAGCGGGATTTCCAAAATGTTGAGAGGAACTCGAACCATGTCAACCTTGGTTTTGAGAATCTCTCCCGGAGTTTGAGAGATTTGGACGTGAAAGGGTACCAGTCTTGTCGGGGATTGGGACCCCTTCGCGAGAATGTCCAAAGTTTCAGCGGGATTTCCAAAATGTTGAAAGGAACTCGAACCATGTCAACCTTGGTTTTGAGAATCTCTCCCGGAGTTTGAGAGATTTGGACGTGAAAGGGTACCAGTCTTGTTGGGGATCGGGAACCCTTCGCCAGAATGTCCAAAGTTTCAGCGGGATTTCCAAAATGTTGAAAAGAACTCGAAACATGTCAACCTTAGTTTTGAGAATCTCTCCCGGAGTTTGAGAGATTTGGACGTGAAAGGGTACCAATCTTGTCGGGGATTGGGAACCCTTCGCGAGAATGTCTAAAGTTTCAGCGGGATTTCCAAAATGTTGAAAGGAACTCGAAACATGTCAACCTTGGTTTTGAGAATCTCTCCCGGAGTTTGAGAGATTTGGACGTGAAAGGGTACCAATCTTGTCGGGGATCGGGAACCCTTCGCGAGAATGTCCAAAGTTTCAGCGGGATTTCCAAAATGTTGAAAGGAACTTGAAACATGTCAACCTTGGTTTTGAGAATCTCTCCCGGAGTGTGAGAGATTTGGACGTGAAAGGGTACCAATCTTGTCGGGGATCGGGAACCCTTCGCGAGAATGTCCAAAGTTTCAGCGGGATTTCCAAAATGTTGAAAGGAACTCGAAACATGTCAACCTTGGTTTTGAGAATCCTCCCGGAGTTTGAGAGATTTGGACGTGAAAGGGTACCAATCATGTCGGGGATCGGGACCCCTTCGCGAGAATGTCCAAAGTTTCAGCGGGATTTCCAAAATGTTGAAAGGAACTCGAACCATGTCAACCTTGGTTTTGAGAATCTCTCCCGGAGTTTGAGAGATTTGGACGTGAAAGGGTACCAGTCTTGTCGGGGATCGGGAGCCCTTCGCGAGAATGTCCAAAGTTTCAGCGGGATTTCCAAAATGTTGAAAGGAACTCGAAACATGTCAACCTTGGTTTTGAGAATCTCTCCCGGAGTTTGAGAGATTTGGACGTGAAAGGGTACCAATCTTGTCGGGGATTGGGAACCCTTCGCGAGAATGTCCAAAGTTTCAGCGGGATTTCCAAAATGTTGAAAGGAACTCGAAACATGTCAACCTTGGTTTTGAGAATCTCTCCCGGAGTTTGAGAGATTTGGACGTGAAAGTGTACCAATCTTGTCGGGGATTGGGAACCCTTCGCGAGAATGTCCAAAGTTTCAGCGAAATTTCCAAAATGTTGAAAGGAACTCGAAACATGTCAACCTTGGTTTTGAGAATCTCTCCCAGAGTTTGAGAGATTTGGACGTGAAAGGGTACCAGTCTTGTCGGGGATTGGGAACCCTTCGCGACAATGTCCAAAGTTTCAGCGGGATTTCCAAAATGTTGAAAGGAACTCGAAACATGTCAACCTTGGTTTTGAGAATCTCTCCCGGAGTTTGAGAGATTTGGACGTGAAAGGGTACCAATCTTGTCGGGGATCAGGAACCCTTCGCGACAATGTCCAAAGTTTCAGCGGGATTTCCAAAATGTTGAAAGGAACTCGAAACATGTCAACCTTGGTTTTGAGAATCTCTCCCGGAGTTTGAGAGATTTGGACGTGAAAGGGTACCAATCTTGTCAAGGATCATGAACCCTTCGCGAGAATGTCCAAAGTTTCAGCGGGATTTCCAAAATGTTGAAAGGAACTCGAAACATGTCAACCTTGGTTTTGAGAATCTCTCCCGGAGTTTGAGAGATTTGGACGTGAAAGGGTACCAGTCTTGTCGGGGATTGGAAACCCTTCGCGAGAATGTCCAAAGTTTCAGCGGGATTTCCAAAATGTTGAAAGGAACTCGAAACATGTCAACCTTGGTTTTGAGAATCTCTCCCGGAGTTTGAGAGATTTGGACGTGAAAGGGTACCAGTCTTGTCGGGGATTGGAAACCCTTCGCGAGAATGTCCAAAGTTTCAGCGGGATTTCCAAAATGTTGAAAGGAACTCGAAACATGTCAACCTTGGTTTTGAGAATCTCTCCCGGAGTTTGAGAGATTTGGACGTGAAAGGGTACCAGTCTTGTCGGGGATTGGGAACCCTTCGCGAGAATGTCCAAATTTTCAGCGGGATTTCCAAAATGTTGAGAGGAACTCGAAACATGTCAACCTTGGTTTTGAGAATCTCTCCCGGAGTTTGAGAGATTTGGACGTGAAAGGGTACCAGTCTTGTCGGGGATTGGGAACCCTTCGCGACAATGTCCAAAGTTTCAGCGGGATTTCCAAAATGTTGAAAGGAACTCGAAACATGTCAACCTTGGTTTTGAGAATCTCTCCCGGAGTTTGAGAGATTTGGACGTGAAAGGGTACCAGTCTTGTCGGGGATCGGGAACCCTTCGCGAGAATGTCCAAAGTTTCAGCGGGATTTCCAAAATGTTGAAAGGAACTCGAAACATGTCAACCTTGGTTTTGAGAATCTCTCCCGGAGTTTGAGAGATTTGGACGTGAAAGGGTACCAATCTTGTCAAGGATCGGGAACCCTTCGCGAGAATGTCCAAAGTTTCAGCGGGATTTCCAAAATGTTGAAAGGAACTCGAAACATGTCAACCTTGGTTTTGAGAATCTCTCCCGGAGTTTGAGAGATTTGGACGTGAAAGGGTACCAGTCTTGTCGGGGATCGGGAACCCTTCGCCAGAATGTCCAAAGTTTCAGCGGGATTTCCAAAATGTTGAAAGGAACTCGAAACATGTCAACCTTGGTTTTGAGAATCTCTCCCGGAGTTTGAGAGATTTGGACGTGAAAGGGTACCAGTCTTGTCGGGGATTGGGAACCCTTCGCCAGAATGTCCAAAGTTTCAGCGGGATTTCCAAAATGTTTAGAGGAACTCGAAACATGTCAACCTTGGTTTTGAGAATCTCTCCCGGAGTTTGAGAGATTTGGACGTGAAAGGGTACCAGTCTTGTCGGGGATTGGGACCCCTTCGCGAGAATGTCCAAAGTTTCAGCGGGATTTCCAAAATGTTGAAAGGAACTCGAACCATGTCAACCTTGGTTTTGAGAATCTCTCCCGGAGTTTGAGAGATTTGGACGTGAAAGGGTACCAGTCTTGTCGGGGATCGGGAGCCCTTCGCGAGAATGTCCAAAGTTTCAGCGGGATTTCCAAAATGTTGAAAGGAACTCGAAACATGTCAACCTTGGTTTTGAGAATCTCTCCCGGAGTTTGAGGGATTTGGACGTGAAAGGGTACCAATCTTGTCGGGGATCGGGAACCCTTCGCGAGAAGGTCCAAAGTTTCAGCGGGATTTCCAAAATGTTGAAAGGAACTCGAAACATGTCAACCTTGGTTTTGAGAATCTCTCCCGGAGTTTGAGAGATTTGGACGTGAAAGGGTACCAATCTTGTTGGGGATTGGGAACCCTTCGCGAGAATGTCCAAAGTTTCAGCGGGATTTCCAAAATGTTGAAAGGAACTCGAAACATGTCAACGTTGGTTTTGAGAATCTCTCCCGGAGTTTGAGAGATTTGGACGTGAAAGGGTACCAGTCTTGTCGGGGATTGGGACCCCTTCGCGAGAATGTCCAAAGTTTCAGCGGGATTTCCAAAATGTTGAGAGGAACTCGAACCATGTCAACCTTGGTTTTGAGAATCTCTCCCGGAGTTTGAGAGATTTGGACGTGAAAGGGTACCAGTCTTGTCGGGGATTGGGACCCCTTCGCGAGAATGTCCAAAGTTTCAGCGGGATTTCCAAAATGTTGAAAGGAACTCGAACCATGTCAACCTTGGTTTTGAGAATCTCTCCCGGAGTTTGAGAGATTTGGACGTGAAAGGGTACCAGTCTTGTTGGGGATCGGGAACCCTTCGCCAGAATGTCCAAAGTTTCAGCGGGATTTCCAAAATGTTGAAAAGAACTCGAAACATGTCAACCTTAGTTTTGAGAATCTCTCCCGGAGTTTGAGAGATTTGGACGTGAAAGGGTACCAATCTTGTCGGGGATTGGGAACCCTTCGCGAGAATGTCTAAAGTTTCAGCGGGATTTCCAAAATGTTGAAAGGAACTCGAAACATGTCAACCTTGGTTTTGAGAATCTCTCCCGGAGTTTGAGAGATTTGGACGTGAAAGGGTACCAATCTTGTCGGGGATCGGGAACCCTTCGCGAGAATGTCCAAAGTTTCAGCGGGATTTCCAAAATGTTGAAAGGAACTTGAAACATGTCAACCTTGGTTTTGAGAATCTCTCCCGGAGTGTGAGAGATTTGGACGTGAAAGGGTACCAATCTTGTCGGGGATCGGGAACCCTTCGCGAGAATGTCCAAAGTTTCAGCGGGATTTCCAAAATGTTGAAAGGAACTCGAAACATGTCAACCTTGGTTTTGAGAATCCTCCCGGAGTTTGAGAGATTTGGACGTGAAAGGGTACCAATCATGTCGGGGATCGGGACCCCTTCGCGAGAATGTCCAAAGTTTCAGCGGGATTTCCAAAATGTTGAAAGGAACTCGAACCATGTCAACCTTGGTTTTGAGAATCTCTCCCGGAGTTTGAGAGATTTGGACGTGAAAGGGTACCAGTCTTGTTGGGGATCGGGAACCCTTCGCCAGAATGTCCAAAGTTTCAGCGGGATTTCCAAAATGTTGAAAGGAACTCGAAACATGTCAACCTTGGTTTTGAGAATCTCTCCCGGAGTTTGAGAGATTTGGACGTGAAAGTGTACCAATCTTGTCGGGGATTGGGAACCCTTCGCGAGAATGTCCAAAGTTTCAGCGAAATTTCCAAAATGTTGAAAGGAACTCGAAACATGTCAACCTTGGTTTTGAGAATCTCTCCCAGAGTTTGAGAGATTTGGACGTGAAAGGGTACCAGTCTTGTCGGGGATTGGGAACCCTTCGCGACAATGTCCAAAGTTTCAGCGGGATTTCCAAAATGTTGAAAGGAACTCGAAACATGTCAACCTTGGTTTTGAGAATCTCTCCCGGAGTTTGAGAGATTTGGACGTGAAAGGGTACCAATCTTGTCGGGGATCAGGAACCCTTCGCGACAATGTCCAAAGTTTCAGCGGGATTTCCAAAATGTTGAAAGGAACTCGAAACATGTCAAGCTTGGTTTTGAGAATCTCTCCCGGAGTTTGAGAGATTTGGACGTGAAAGGGTACCAATCTTGTCGGGGATCGGGAACCCTTCGCGAGAATGTCCAAAGTTTCAGCGGGATTTCCAAAATGTTGAAAGGAACTCGAAACATGTCAACCATGGTTTTGAGAATCTCTTCCGGAGTTTGAGAGATTTGGACGTGAAAGGGTACCAGTCTTGTCGGGGATCGGGAACCCTTCGCAAGAATGTCCAAAGTTTCAGCGGGATTTCCAAAATGTTGAAAGGAACTCGAAACATGTCAACCTTGGTTTTGAGAATCTCTCCCGGAGTTTGAGAGATTTGGACGTGAAAGGGTACCAGTCTTGTCGGGGATTGGGAACCCTTCGCGAGAATGTCCAAAGTTTCAGCGGGATTTCCAAAATGTTGAGAGGAACTCGAAACATGTCAACCTTGGTTTTGAGAATCTCTCCCGGAGTTTGAGAGATTTGGACGTGAAAGGGTACCAATCTTGTCGGGGATCGGGAACCCTTCGCGAGAAGGTCCAAAGTTTCAGCGGGATTTCCAAAATGTTGAAAGGAACTCAAAACATGTCAACCTTGGTTTTGAGAATCTCTCCCGGAATTTGAGAGATTTGGACGTGAAAGGGTACCAATCTTGTTGGGGATTGGGAACCCTTCGCAACAATGTCCAAAGTTTCAGCGGGATTTCCAAAATGTTGAAAGGAACTCGAAACATGTCAACCTTGGTTTTGAGAATCTCTCCCGGAGTTTGAGAGATTTGGACGTGAAAGGGTACCAATCTTGTCGGGGATTGGGAACCCTTCGCGAGAATGTCCAAAGTTTCAGCGGGATTTCCAAAATGTTGAAAGGAACTCGAACCATGTCAACCTTGGTTTTGAGAATCTCTCCCGGAGTTTGAGAGATTTGGACGTGAAAGGGTACCAATCTTGTTGGGGATTGGGAACCCTTCGCAACAATGTCCAAAGTTTCAGCGGGATTTCCAAAATGTTGAAAGGAACTCGAACCATGTCAACCTTGGTTTTGAGAATCTCTCCCGGAGTTTGAGAGATTTGGACGTGAAAGGGTACCAGTCTTGTCGGGGATTGGGAACCCTTCGCCAGAATGTCCAAAGTTTCAGCGGGATTTCCAAAATGTTGAAAGGAACTCGAACCATGTCAACCTTGGTTTTGAGAATCTCTCCCGGAGTTTGAGAGATTTGGACGTGAAAGGGTACCAGTCTTGTCGGGGATTGGGAACCCTTCGCGAGAATGTCCAAATTTTCAGCGGGATTTCCAAAATGTTGAAAGGAACTCGAAACATGTCAACCTTGGTTTTGAGAATCTCTCCCGGAGTTTGAGAGATTTGGACGTGAAAGGGTACCAATCTTGTTGGGGATTGGGAACCCTTCGCGAGAATGTCCAAAGTTTCAGCGGGATTTCCAAAATGTTGAAAAGAACTCGAAACATGTTGACCTTGGTTTTGAGAATCTCTCCCGGAGTTTGAGAGATTTGGACGTGAAGGGGTACCGATCTTCTCGGGGATTTGGAACCCTTCGCGAGAATGTCCAAAGTTTCAGCGGGATTTCCAAAATGTTGAAAGGAACTCGAACCATGTCAACCTTGGTTTTGAGAATCTCTCCCGGAGTTTGAGAGATGTGGACGTGAAAGGGTACCAATCTTGTCGGGGATTGGGAACCCTTCGCGAGAATGTCCAAAGTTTCAGCGAAATTTCCAAAATGTTGAAAGGAACTCGAAACATGTCAACCTTGGTTTTGAGAATCTCTCCCAGAGTTTGAGAGATTTGGACGTGAAAGGGTACCAGTCTTGTCGGGGATTGGGAACCCTTCGCGAGAATGTCCAAAGTTTCAGCGGGATTTCCAAAATGTTGAAAGGAACTCGAAACATGTCAACCTTGGTTTTGAGAATCTCTCCCGGAGTTTGAGAGATTTGGACGTGAAAGGGTACCAATCTTGTCGGGGATCGGGAACCCTTCGCGACAATGTCCAAAGTTTCAGCGGGATTTCCAAAATGTTGAAAGGAACTTGAAACATGTCAACCTTGGTTTTGAGAATCTCTCCCGGAGTTTGAGAGATTTGGACGTGAAAGGGTACCAATCTTGTCGGGGATCGGGAACCCTTCGCGAGAAGGTCCAAAGTTTCAGCGGGATTTCCAAAATGTTGAAAGGAACTCAAAACATGTCAACCTTGGTTTTGAGAATCTCTCCCGGAATTTGAGAGATTTGGACGTGAAAGGGTACCAATCTTGTTGGGGATTGGGAACCCTTCGCAACAATGTCCAAAGTTTCAGCGGGATTTCCAAAATGTTGAAAGGAACTCGAAACATGTCAACCTTGGTTTTGAGAATCTCTCCCGGAGTTTGAGAGATTTGGACGTGAAAGGGTACCAATCTTGTCGGGGATTGGGAACCCTTCGCGAGAATGTCCAAAGTTTCAGCGGGATTTCCAAAATGTTGAAAGGAACTCGAACCATGTCAACCTTGGTTTTGAGAATCTCTCCCGGAGTTTGAGAGATTTGGACGTGAAAGGGTACCAATCTTGTTGGGGATTGGGAACCCTTCGCAACAATGTCCAAAGTTTCAGCGGGATTTCCAAAATGTTGAAAGGAACTCGAACCATGTCAACCTTGGTTTTGAGAATCTCTCCCGGAGTTTGAGAGATTTGGACGTGAAAGGGTACCAATCTTGTCGGGGATTTGGAACCCTTCGCGAGAATGTCCAAAGTTTCAGCGGGATTTCCAAAATGTTGAAAGGAACTCGAAACATGTCAACCTTGGTTTTGAGAATCTCTCCCGGAGTTTGAGAGATTTGGACGTGAAAGGGTACCAATCTTGTCAAGGATCATGAACCCTTCGCGAGAATGTCCAAAGTTTCAGCGGGATTTCCAAAATGTTGAAAGGAACTCGAAACATGTCAACCTTGGTTTTGAGAATCTCTTTCGGAGTTTGAGAGATTTGGACGTGAAAGGGTACCAGTCTTGTCGGGGATCGGGAACCCTTCGCCAGAATGTCCAAAGTTTCAGCGGGATTTCCAAAATGTTGAAAGGAACTCGAAACATGTCAACCTTGGTTTTGAGAATCTCTCCCGGAGTTTGAGAGATTTGGACGTGAAAGGGTACCAGTCTTGTCGGGGATTGGGAACCCTTCGCCAGAATGTCCAAAGTTTCAGCGGGATTTCCAAAATGTTGAGAGGAACTCGAAACATGTCAACCTTGGTTTTGAGAATCTCTCCCGGAGTTTGAGAGATTTGGACGTGAAAGGGTACCAGTCTTGTCGGGGATTGGGAACCCTTCGCCAGAATGTCCAAAGTTTCAGCGGGATTTCCAAAATGTTGAAAGGAACTCGAAACATGTCAACCTTGGTTTTGAGAATCTCTCCCGGAGTTTGAGAGATTTGGACGTGAAAGGGTACCAGTCTTGTCGGGGATTGGGAACCCTTCGCGACAATGTCCAAATTTTCAGCGGGATTTCCAAAATGTTGAGAGGAACTCGAAACATGTCAACCTTGGTTTTGAGAATCTCTCCCGGAGTTTGAGAGATTTGGACGTGAAAGTGTACCAATCTTGTCAAGGATCGGGAACCCTTCGCGAGAATGTCCAAAGTTTCAGCGGGATTTCCAAAATGTTGAAAGGAACTCGAACCATGTCAACCTTGGTTTTGAGAATCTCTCCCGGAGTTTGAGAGATTTGGACGTGAAAGGGTACCAATCTTGTCAAGGATCGGGAACCCTTCGCGAGAATGTCCAAAGTTTCAGCGGGATTTCCAAAATGTTGAAAGGAACTCGAAACATGTCAAGCTTGGTTTTGAGAATCTCTCCCGGAGTTTGAGAGATTTGGACGTGAAAGGGTACCAGTCTTGTCGGGGATCGGGAACCCTTCGCCAGAATGTCCAAAGTTTCAGCGGGATTTCCAAAATGTTGAAAGGAACTCGAAACATGTCAACCTTGGTTTTGAGAATCTCTCCCGGAGTTTGAGAGATTTGGACGTGAAAGGGTACCAGTCTTGTCGGGGATTGGGAACCCTTCGCCAGAATGTCCAAAGTTTCAGCGGGATTTCCAAAATGTTGAGAGGAACTCGAAACATGTCAACCTTGGTTTTGAGAATCTCTCCCGGAGTTTGAGAGATTTGGACGTGAAAGGGTACCAGTCTTGTTGGGGATCGGGAACCCTTCGCCAGAATGTCCAAAGTTTCAGCGGGATTTCCAAAATGTTGAAAGGCCTCGAAACATATCAACCTTGGTTTTGAGAATCTCTCCCGGAGTTTGAGAGATTTGGACGTGAAAGGGTACCAATCTTGCCGGGGATTGGGAACCCTTCGCGAGAATGTCTAAAGTTTCAGCGGGATTTCCAAAATGTTGAAAGGAACTCGAAACATGTCAACATTGGTTTTGAGAATCTCTCCCGGAGTTTGAGAGATTTGGACATGAAAGGGTACCAATCTTGTCGGGGATCGGGAACCCTTCGCGAGAATGTCCAAAGTTTCAGCGGGATTTCCAAAATGTTGAAAGGAACTTGAAACATGTCAACCTTGGTTTTGAGAATCTCTCCCGGAGTGTGAGAGATTTGGACGTGAAAGGGTACCAATCTTGTCGGATATCGGGAACCCTTCGCGAGAATGTCCAAAGTTTCAGCGGGATTTCCAAAATGTTGAAAGGAACTCGAAACATGTCAACCTTGGTTTTGAGAATCTCTCCCGGAGTTTGAGAGATTTGGACGTGAAAGGGTACCAATCATGTCGGGGATCGGGACCCCTTCGCGAGAATGTCCAAAGTTTCAGCAGGATTTCCAAAATGTTGAAAGGAACTCGAAACATGTCAACCTTGGTTTTGAGAATCTCTCCCGGAGTTTGAGAGATTTGGACGTGAAAGGGTACCAGTCTTGTCGGGGATCGGGAACCCTTCGCGAGAATGTCCAAAGTTTCAGCGGGATTTCCAAAATGTTGAAAGGAACTCGAAACATGTCAACCTTGGTTTTGAGAATCTCTCCCGGAGATTGAGAGATTTGGACGTGAAAGGGTACCAGTCTTGTCGGGGATCCGGAAGCCTTCGCCAGAATGTCCAAAGTTTCAGCGGGATTTCCAAAATGTTGAAAGGAACTCGAAACATGTCAACCTTGGTTTTGAGAATCTCTCCCGGAGTTTGAGAGATTTGGACGTGAAAGGGTACCAGTCTTGTCGGGGATTGGGAACCCTTCGCCAGAATGTCCAAAGTTTCAGCGGGATTTCCAAAATGTTGAGAGGAACTCGAAACATGTCAACCTTGGTTTTGAGAATCTCTCCCGGAGTTTGAGAGATTTGGACGTGAAAGGGTACCAGTCTTGTCGGGGATTGGGACCCCTTCGCGAGAATGTCCAAAGTTTCAGCGGGATTTCCAAAATGTTGAAAGGAACTCGAACCATGTCAACCTTGGTTTTGAGAATCTCTCCCGGAGTTTGAGAGATTTGGACGTGAAAGGGTACCAGTCTTGTTGGGGATCGGGAACCCTTCGCCAGAATGTCCAAAGTTTCAGCGGGATTTCCAAAATGTTGAAAGGCCTCGAAACATGTCAACCTTGGTTTTGAGAATCTCTCCCGGAGTTTGAGAGATTTGGACGTGAAAGGGTACAAATCTTGCCGGGGATTGGGAACCCTTCGCGAGAATGTCTAAAGTTTCAGCGGGATTTCCAAAATGTTGAAAGGAACTTGAAACATGTCAACCTTGGTTTTGAGAATCTCTCCCGGAGTGTGAGAGATTTGGACGTGAAAGGGTACCAATCTTGTCGGATATCGGGAACCCTTCGCGAGAATGTCCAAAGTTTCAGCGGGATTTCCAAAATGTTGAAAGGAACTCGAAACATGTCAACCTTGGTTTTGAGAATCTCTCCCGGAGTTTGAGAGATTTGGACGTGAAAGGGTACCAATCATGTCGGGGATCGGGACCCCTTCGCGAGAATGTCCAAAGTTTCAGCGGGATTTCCAAAATGTTGAAAGGAACTCGAAACATGTCAACCTTGGTTTTGAGAATCTCTCCCGGAGTTTGAGAGATTTGGACGTGAAAGGGTACCAGTCTTGTCGGGGATCGGGAACCCTTCGCGAGAATGTCCAAAGTTTCAGCGGGATTTCCAAAATGTTGAAAGGAACTCGAAACATGTCAACCTTGGTTTTGAGAATCTCTCCCGGAGATTGAGAGATTTGGACGTGAAAGGGTACCAGTCTTGTCGGGGATCCGGAACCCTTCGCCAGAATGTCCAAAGTTTCAGCGGGATTTCCAAAATGTTGAAAGGAACTCGAAACATGTCAACCTTGGTTTTGAGAATCTCTCCCGGAGTTTGAGAGATTTGGACGTGAAAGGGTACCAGTCTTGTCGGGGATTGGGAACCCTTCGCCAGAATGTCCAAAGTTTCAGCGGGATTTCCAAAATGTTGAGAGGAACTCGAAACATGTCAACCTTGGTTTTGAGAATCTCTCCCGGAGTTTGAGAGATTTGGACGTGAAAGGGTACCAGTCTTGTCGGGGATTGGGACCCCTTCGCGAGAATGTCCAAAGTTTCAGCGGGATTTCCAAAATGTTGAAAGGAACTCGAACCATGTCAACCTTGGTTTTGAGAATCTCTCCCGGAGTTTGAGAGATTTGGACGTGAAAGGGTACCAGTCTTGTTGGGGATCGGGAACCCTTCGCCAGAATGTCCAAAGTTTCAGCGGGATTTCCAAAATGTTGAAAGGACTCGAAACATGTCAACCTTGGTTTTGAGAATCTCTCCCGGAGTTTGAGAGATTTGGACGTGAAAGGGTACCAATCTTGTCGGGGATTGGGAACCCTTCGCGAGAATGTCTAAAGTTTCAGCGGGATTTCCAAAATGTTGAAAGGAACTCGAAACATGTCAACCTTGGTTTTGAGAATCTCTCCCGGAGTTTGAGAGATTTGGACGTGAAAGGGTACCAGTCTTGTCGGGGATCGGGAACCCTTCGCGAGAATGTCCAAAGTTTCAGCGGGATTTCCAAAATGTTGAAAGGAACTCGAAACATGTCAACCTTGGTTTTGAGAATCTCTCCCGGAGTTTGAGAGATTTGGACGTGAAAGGGTACCAATCTTGTCAAGGATCGGGAACCCTTCGCGAGAATGTCCAAAGTTTCAGCGGGATTTCCAAAATGTTGAAAGGAACTCGAAACATGTCAACCTTGGTTTTGAGAATCTCTCCCGGAGTTTGAGAGATTTGGACGTGAAAGGGTACCAGTCTTGTCGGGGATCGGGAACCCTTCGCCAGAATGTCCAAAGTTTCAGCGGGATTTCCAAAATGTTGAAAGGAACTCGAAACATGTCAACCTTGGTTTTGAGAATCTCTCCCGGAGTTTGAGAGATTTGGACGTGAAAGGGTACCAGTCTTGTCGGGGATTGGGAACCCTTCGCCAGAATGTCCAAAGTTTCAGCGGGATTTCCAAAATGTTGAGAGGAACTCGAAACATGTCAACCTTGGTTTTGAGAATCTCTCCCGGAGTTTGAGAGATTTGGACGTGAAAGGGTACCAGTCTTGTCGGGGATTGGGACCCCTTCGCGAGAATGTCCAAATTTTCAGCGGGATTTCCAAAATGTTGAAAGGAACTCGAACCATGTCAACCTTGGTTTTGAGAATCTCTCCCGGAGTTTGAGAGATTTGGACGTGAAAGGGTACCAGTCTTGTTGGGGATCGGGAACCCTTCGCCAGAATGTCCAAAGTTTCAGCGGGATTTCCAAAATGTTGAAAGGACTCGAAACATGTCAACCTTGGTTTTGAGAATCTCTCCCGGAGTTTGAGAGATTTGGACGTGAAAGGGTACCAATCTTGTCGGGGATTGGGAACCCTTCGCGAGAATGTCTAAAGTTTCAGCGGGATTTCCAAAATGTTGAAAGGAACTCGAAACATGTCAACCTTGGTTTTGAGAATCTCTCCCGGAGTTTGAGAGATTTGGACGTGAAAGGGTACCAATCTTGTCGGGGATCGGGAACCCTTCGCGAGAATGTCCAAAGTTTCAGCGGGATTTCCAAAATGTTGAGAGGAACTCGAAACATGTCAACCTTGGTTTTGAGAATCTCTCCCGGAGTTTGAGAGATTTGGACGTGAAAGGGTACCAGTCTTGTCGGGGATTGGGACCCCTTCGCGAGAATGTCCAAATTTTCAGCGGGATTTCCAAAATGTTGAGAGGAACTCGAAACATGTCAACCTTGGTTTTGAGAATCTCTCCCGGAGTTTGAGAGATTTGGACGTGAAAGGGTACCAGTCTTGTCGGGGATTGGGAACCCTTCGCGACAATGTCCAAAGTTTCAGCGGGATTTCCAAAATGTTGAAAGGAACTCGAAACATGTCAACCTTGGTTTTGAGAATCTCTCCCGGAGTTTGAGAGATTTGGACGTGAAAGGGTACCAGTCTTGTCGGGGATCGGGAACCCTTCGCGAGAATGTCCAAAGTTTCAGCGGGATTTCCAAAATGTTGAAAGGAACTCGAAACATGTCAACCTTGGTTTTGAGAATCTCTCCCGGAGTTTGAGAGATTTGGACGTGAAAGGGTATCAGTCTTGTCGGGGATTGGGACCCCTTCGCGAGAATGTCCAAATTTTCAGCGGGATTTCCAAAATGTTGAAAGGAACTCGAACCATGTCAACCTTGGTTTTGAGAATCTCTCCCGGAGTTTGAGAGATTTGGACGTGAAAGGGTACCAGTCTTGTTGGGGATCGGGAACCCTTCGCCAGAATGTCCAAAGTTTCAGCGGGATTTCCAAAATGTTGAAAGGCCTCGAAACATGTCAACCTTGGTTTTGAGAATCTCTCCCGGAGTTTGAGAGATTTGGACGTGAAAGGGTACCAATCTTGCCGGGTATTGGGAACCCTTCGCGAGAATGTCTAAAGTTTCAGCGGGATTTCCAAAATGTTGAAAGGAACTCGAAACATGTCAACCTTGGTTTTGAGAATCTCTCCCGGAGTTTGAGAGATTTGGACGTGAAAGGGTACCAATCTTGTCGGGGATCGGGAACCCTTCGCGAGAATGTCCAAAGTTTCAGCGGGATTTCCAAAATGTTGAAAGGAACTTGAAACATGTCAACCTTGGTTTTGAGAATCTCTCCCGGAGTGTGAGAGATTTGGACGTGAAAGGGTACCAATCTTGTCGGATATCGGGAACCCTTCGCGAGAATGTCCAAAGTTTCAGCGGGATTTCCAAAATGTTGAAAGGAACTCGAAACATGTCAACCTTGGTTTTGAGAATCTCTCCCGGAGTTTGAGAGATTTGGACGTGAAAGGGTACCAATCATGTCGGGGATCGGGACCCCTTCGCGAGAATGTCCAAAGTTTCAGCGGGATTTCCAAAATGTTGAAAGGAACTCGAACCATGTCAACCTTGGTTTTGAGAATCTCTCCCGGAGTTTGAGAGATTTGGACGTGAAAGGGTACCAGTCTTGTCGGGGATCGGGAGCCCTTCGCCAGAATGTCCAAAGTTTCAGCGGGATTTCCAAAATGTTGAAAGGAACTCGAAACATGTCAACCTTGGTTTTGAGAATCTCTCCCGGAGTTTGAGAGATTTGGACGTGAAAGGGTACCAATCTTCTCGGATATCGGGAACCCTTCGCGAGAAGGTCCAAAGTTTCAGCGGGATTTCCAAAATGTTGAAAGGAACTCGAAACATGTCAACCTTGGTTTTGAGAATCTCTCCCGGAGTTTGAGAGATTTGGACGTGAAAGGGTACCAATCTTGTTGGGGATTGGGAACCCTTCGCGAGAATGTCCAAAGTTTCAGCGGGATTTCCAAAATGTTGAAAGGAACTCGAAACATGTCAACCTTGGTTTTGAGAATCTCTCCCGGAGTTTGAGAGATTTGGACGTGAAAGTGTACCAATCTTGTCGGGGATTGGGAACCCTTCGCGAGAATGTCCAAAGTTTCAGCGGGATTTCCAAAATGTTGAAAGGAACTCGAAACATGTCAACCTTGGTTTTGAGAATCTCTCCTGGAGTGTGAGAGATTTGGACGTGAAAGGGTACCAGTCTTGTCGGGGATTGGGAACCCTTCGCAAGAATGTCCAAAGTTTCAGCGGGATTTCCAAAATGTTGAAAGGAACTCGAAACGTGTCAACCTTGGTTTTGAGAATCTCTCCCGGAGTTTGAGAGATTTGGACGTGAAAGGGTACCAGTCTTGTCGGGGATTGGGAACCCTTCGCGAGAATGTCCAAAGTTTCAGCGGGATTTCCAAAATGTTGAGAGGAACTCGAAACATGTCAACCTTGGTTTTGAGAATCTCTCCCGGAGTTTGAGAGATTTGGACGTGAAAGGGTACCAGTCTTGTCGGGGATTGGGAACCCTTCGCGAGAATGTCCAAAGTTTCAGCGGGATTTCCAAAATGTTGAAAGGAACTCGAAATATGTCAACCTTGGTTTTGAGAATCTCTCCCGGAGTTTGAGAGATTTGGACGTGAAAGGGTACCAATCTTGTTGGGGATTGGGAACCCTTCGCGAGAATGTCCAAAGTTTCAGCGGGATTTCCAAAATGTTGAAAGGAACTCGAAACATGTCAACCTTGGTTTTGAGAATCTCTCCTGGAGTTTGAGAGATTTGGACGTGAAAGGGTACCAATCTTGTCGGGGACTGGGAACCCTTCGCGAGAATGTCCAAAGTTTCAGCGGGATTTCCAAAATGTTGAAAGGAACTCGAAACATGTCAACCTTGGTTTTGAGAATCTCTCCCGGAGTTTGAGAGATTTGGACGTGAAAGGGTACCAGTTTTGTCGGGGATTGGGAACCCTTCGCGAGAATGTCCAAATTTTCAGCGGGATTTCCAAACTGTTGAAAGGAACTCGAAACATGTCAACCTTGGTTTTGAGAATCTCTCCCGGAGTTTGAGAGATTTGGACGTGAAAGGGTACCAATCTTGTTGGGGATTGGGAACCCTTCGCGAGAATGTCCAAAGTTTCAGCGGGATTTCCAAAATGTTGAAAGGAACTCGAAACATGTCGACCTTGGTTTTGAGAATCTCTCCCGGAGTTTGAGAGATTTGGACGTGAAAGGGTACCGATCTTCTCCGGGATTTGGAACCCTTCGCGAGAATGTCCAAAGTTTCAGCGGGATTTCCAAAATGTTGAAAGGAACTCGAAACATGTCAACCTTGGTTTTGAGAATCTCTCCCGGAGTTTGAGAGATTTGGACGTGAAAGGGTACCAATCTTGTCGGGGATTGGGAACCCTTCGCGAGAATGTCCAAAGTTTCAGCGGGATTTCCAAAATGTTGAAAGGAACTCGAAACATGTCAACCTTGGTTTTGAGAATCTCTCCCAGAGTTTGAGAGATTTGGACGTGAAAGGGTACCAGTCTTGTCGGGGATCGGGAACCCTTCGCGAGAATGTCCAAAGTTTCAGCGGGATTTCCAAAATGTTGAAAGGAACTCGAACCATGTCAACCTTGGTTTTGAGAATCTCTCCCGGACTTTGAGAGATTTGGACGTGAAAGGGTACCAATCTTGTCGGGGATCGGGAACCCTTCGCGAGAATGTCCAAAGTTTCAGCGGGATTTCCAAAATGTTGCAAGGAACTCGAAACATGTCAACCTTGGTTTTGAGAATCTCTCCCGGAGTTTGAGAGATTTGGACGTGAAAGGGTACCAGTCTTGTCGGGGATCGGGAACCCTTCGCGAGAATGTCCAAAGTTTCAGCGGGATTTCCAAAATGTTGAAAGGAACTCGAAACATGTCAACCTTGGTTTTGAGAATCTCTCCCGGAGTTTGAGAGATTTGGACGTGAAAGGGTACCAATCTTGTCAAGGATCGGGAACCCTTCGCGAGAATGTCCAAAGTTTCAGCGGGATTTCCAAAATGTTGAAAGGAACTCGAAACATGTCAACCATGGTTTTGAGAATCTCTCCCGGAGTTTGAGAGATTTGGACGTGAAAGGGTACCAGTCTTGTCGGGGATCGGGAACCCTTCGCCAGAATGTCCAAAGTTTCAGCGGGATTTCCAAAATGTTGAAAGGAACTCGAAACATGTCAACCTTGGTTTTGAGAATCTCTCCCGGAGTTTGAGAGATTTGGACGTGAAAGGGTACCAGTCTTGTCGGGGATTGGGAACCCTTCGCCAGAATGTCCAAAGTTTCAGCGGGATTTCCAAAATGTTGAGAGGAACTCGAAACATGTCAACCTTGGTTTTGAGAATCTCTCCCGGAGTTTGAGAGATTTGGACGTGAAAGGGTACCAGTCTTGTCGGGGATTGGGACCCCTTCACGAGAATGTCCAAATTTTCAGCGGGATTTCCAAAATGTTGAAAGGAACTTGAAACATGTCAACCTTGGTTTTGAGAATCTCTCCCGGAGTGTGAGAGATTTGGACGTGAAAGGGTACCAATCTTGTCGGATATCGGGAACCCTTCGCGAGAATGTCCAAAGTTTCAGCGGGATTTCCAAAATGTTGAAAGGAACTCGAAACATGTCAACCTTGGTTTTGAGAATCTCTCCCGGAGTTTGAGAGATTTGGACGTGAAAGGGTACCAATCATGTCGGGGATCGGGACCCCTTCGCGACAATGTCCAAAGTTTCAGCGGGATTTCCAAAATGTTGAAAGGAACTCGAACCATGTCAACCTTGGTTTTGAGAATCTCTCCCGGAGTTTGAGAGATTTGGACGTGAAAGGGTACCAGTCTTGTCGGGGATCGGGAGCCCTTCGCCAGAATGTCCAAAGTTTCAGCGGGATTTCCAAAATGTTGAAAGGAACTCGAAACATGTCAACCTTGGTTTTGAGAATCTCTCCCGGAGTTTGAGAGATTTGGACGTGAAAGGGTACCAATCTTGTTGGGGATTGGGAACCCTTCGCGAGAATGTCCAAAGTTTCAGCGGGATTTCCAAAATGTTGAAAGGAACTCGAAACATGTCAACCTTGGTTTTGAGAATCTCTCCCGGAGTTTGAGAGATTTGGACGTGAAAGGGTACCAGTCTTGTCGGGGATTGGGAACCCTTCGCGAGAATGTCCAAAGTTTCAGCGGGATTTCCAAAATGTTGAAAGGAACTCGAAACATGTCAACCTTGGTTTTGAGAATCTCTCCCGGAGTTTGAGAGATTTGGACGTGAAAGAGTACCAATCTTGTCGGGGATCGGGAACCCTTCGCGAGAATGTCCAAAGTTTCAGCGGGATTTCCAAAATGTTGAAAGGAACTCGAAACATGTCAACCTTGGTTTTGAGAATCTCTCCCGGAGTTTGAGAGATTTGGACGTGAAAGGGTACCAATCTTGTCGGGGATCGGGAACCCTTCGCGACAATGTCCAAAGTTTCAGCGGGATTTCCAAAATGTTGAAAGGAACTCGAAACATGTCAACCTTGGTTTTGAGAATCTCTCCCGGAGTTTGAGAGATTTGGACGTGAAAGGGTACCAGTCTTGTCGGGGATTGGGAACCCTTCGCGAGAATGTCCAAATTTTCAGCGGGATTTCCAAAATGTTGAAAGGAACTCGAACCATGTCAACCTTGGTTTTGAGAATCTCTCCCGGAGTTTGAGAGATTTGGACGTGAAAGGGTACCAATCTTGTTGGGGATTGGGAACCCTTCGCGAGAATGTCCAAAGTTTCAGCGGGATTTCCAAAATGTTGAAAGGAACTCAAAACATGTCAACCTTGGTTTTGAGAATCTCTCCCGGAGTTTGAGAGATTTGGACGTGAAAGGGTACCAATCTTGTCGGGGATCGGGAACCCTTCACGACAATGTCCAAAGTTTCAGCGGGATTTCCAAAATGTTGAAAGGAACTCGAAACATGTCAACCTTGGTTTTGAGAATCTCTCCCGGAGTTTGAGAGATTTGGACGTGAAAGGGTACCAGTCTTGTCGGGGATTGGGACCCCTTCGCGAGAATGTCCAAAGTTTCAGCGGGATTTCCAAAATGTTGAAAGGAACTCGAACCATGTCAACCTTGGTTTTGAGAATCTCTCCTGGAGTTTGAGAGATTTGGACGTGAAAGGGTACCAGTCTTGTTGGGGATCGGGAACCCTTCGCCAGAATGTCCAAAGTTTCAGCGGGATTTCCAAAATGTTGAAAGGAACTCGAAACATGTCAACCTTGGTTTTGAAAATCTCTCCCGGAGTTTGAGAGATTTGGACGTGAAAGGGTACCAATCTTGTCGGGGATTGGGAACCCTTCGCGAGAATGTCTAAAGTTTCAGCGGGATTTCCAAAATGTTGAAAGGAACTCGAAACATGTCAACCTTGGTTTTGAGAATCTCTCCCGGAGTTTGAGAGATTTGGACGTGAAAGGGTACCAGTCTTGTCGGGGATTGGGACCCCTTCGCGAGAATGTCCAAAGTTTCAGCGGGATTTCCAAAATGTTGAAAGGAACTCGAACCATGTCAACCTTGGTTTTGAGAATCTCTCCTGGAGTTTGAGAGATTTGGACGTGAAAGGGTACCAGTCTTGTTGGGGATCGGGAACCCTTCGCCAGAATGTCCAAAGTTTCAGCGGGATTTCCAAAATGTTGAAAGGAACTCGAAACATGTCAACCTTGGTTTTGAGAATCTCTCCCGGAGTTTGAGAGATTTGGACGTGAAAGGGTAGCAATCTTGTCGGGGATTGGGAACCCTTCGCGAGAATGTCTAAAGTTTCAGCGGGATTTCCAAAATGTTGAAAGGAACTCGAAACATGTCAACCTTGGTTTTGAGAATCTCTCCCGGAGTTTGAGAGATTTGGACGTGAAAGGGTACCAGTCTTGTCGGGGATTGGGAACCCTTCGCCAGAATGTCCAAAGTTTCAGCGGGATTTCCAAAATGTTGAGAGGAACTCGAAACATGTCAACCTTGGTTTTGAGAATCTCTCCCGGAGTTTGAGAGATTTGGACGTGAAAGGGTACCAGTCTTGTCGGGGATTGGGAACCCTTCGCGAGAATGTCCAAAGTTTCAGCGGGATTTCCAAAATGTTGAAAGGAACTCGAAATATGTCAACCTTGGTTTTGAGAATCTCTCCCGGAGTTTGAGAGATTTGGACATGAAAGGGTACCAGTCTTGTCGGGGATTGGGACCCCTTCGCGAGAATGTCCAAAGTTTCAGCGGGATTTCCAAAATGTTGAAAGGAACTTGAACCATGTCAACCTTGGTTTTGAGAATCTGTCCTGGAGTTTGAGAGATTTGGACGTGAAAGGGTACCAGTCTTGTTGGGGATCGGGAACCCTTCGCCAGAATGTCCAAAGTTTCAGCGGGATTTCCAAAATGTTGAAAGGAACTTGAAACATGTCAACCTTGGTTTTGAGAATCTCTCCCGGAGTTTGAGAGATTTGGATGTGAAAGGGTAGCAATCTTGTCGGGGATTGGGAACCCTTCGCGAGAATGTCTAAAGTTTCAGCGGGATTTCCAAAATGTTGAAAGGAACTCGAAACATGTCAACCTTGGTTTTGAGAATCTCTCCCGGAGTTTGAGAGATTTGGACGTGAAAGGGTACCAGTCTTGTCGGGGATTGGGAACCCTTCGCGACAATGTCCAAAGTTTCAGCGGGATTTCCAAAATGTTGAGAGGAACTCGAAACATGTCAACCTTGGTTTTGAGAATCTCTCCCGGAGTTTGAGAGATTTGGACGTGAAAGGTTACCAGTCTTGTCGGGGATTGGGAACCCTTCGCGAGAATGTCCAAAGTTTCAGCGGGATTTCCAAAATGTTGAAAGGAACTCGAAATATGTCAACCTTGGTTTTGAGAATCTCTCCCGGAGTTTGAGAGATTTGGACGTGAAAGGGTACCAGTCTTGTTGGGGATTGGGAACCCTTCGCGAGAATGTCCAAAGTTTCAGCGGGATTTCCAAAATGTTGAAAGGAACTCGAAACATGTTGACCTTGGTTTTGAGAATCTCTCCCGGAGTGTGAGAGATTTGGACGTGAAAGGGTACCAATCTTGTCGGGGATTGGGAACCCTTCGCGAGAAGGTCCAAAGTTTCAGCGGGATTTCCAAAATGTTGAAAGGAACTCGAAACATGTCAACCTTGGTTTTGAGAATCTCTCCCGGAGTGTGAGAGATTTGGACGTGAAAGGGTACCAGTCTTGTCGGGGATTGGGAACCCTTCGCGAGAATGTCCAAATTTTCAGCGGGATTTCCAAAATGTTGAAAGGAACTCGAAACATGTCAACCTTGGTTTTGAGAATCTCTCCCGGACTTTGAGAGATTTGGACGTGAAAGGGTACCAATCTTGTTGGGGATTGGGAACCCTTCGCGAGAATGTCCAAAGTTTCAGCGGGATTTCCAAAATGTTGAAAGGAACTCGAAACATGTCGACCTTGGTTTTGAGAATCTCTCCCGGAGTTTGAGAGATTTGGACGTGAAAGGGTACCAATCTTGTCGGGGATCGGGAACCCTTCGCGAGAATGTCCAAAGTTTCAGCGGGATTTCCAAAATGTTGAAAGGAACTCAAAACATGTCAACCTTGGTTTTGAGAATCTCTCCCGGAGTTTGAGAGATTTGGACGTGAAAGGGTACCAGTCTTGTCGGGGATTGGGAACCCTTCGCGAGAATGTCCAAAGTTTCAGCGGGATTTCCAAAATGTTGAAAGGAACTCGAACCATGTCAACCTTGGTTTTGAGAATCTCTCCCGGAGTTTGAGAGATTTGGACGTGAAAGGGTACCAGTCTTGTCGGGGATTGGGACCCCTTCGCGAGAATGTCCAAAGTTTCAGCGGGATTTCCAAAATGTTGAAAGGAACTCGAAACATGTCAACCTTGGTTTTGAGAATCTCTCCCGGAGTTTGAGAGATTTGGACGTGAAAGGGTACCGATCTTCTCGGGGATTTGGAACCCTTCGCGAGAATGTCCAAAGTTTCAGCGGGATTTCCAAAATGTTGAAAGGAACTCGAAACATGTCAACCTTGGTTTTGAGAATCTCTCCCGGAGTTTGAGAGATTTGGACGTGAAAGGGTACCAGTCTTGTCGGGGATTGGGAACCCTTCGCGAGAATGTCCAAAGTTTCAGCGGGATTTCCAAAATGTTGAAAGGAACTCGAAACATGTCAACCTTGGTTTTGAGAATCTCTCCCGGAGTTTGAGAGATTTGGACGTGAAAGGGTACCAGTCTTGTCGGGGATTGGGAACCCTTCGCGAGAATGTCCAAAGTTTCAGCGGGATTTCCAAAATGTTGAAAGGAACTCGAACCATGTCAACCTTGGTTTTGAGAATCTCTCCCGGAGTTTGAGAGATTTGGACGTGAAAGGGTACCAGTCTTGTCAGGGATTGGGAACCCTTCGCGAGAATGTCCAAAGTTTCAGCGGGATTTCCAAAATGTTGAAAGGAACTCAAAACATGTCAACCTTGGTTTTGAGAATCTCTCCCGGAGTTTGAGAGATTTGGACGTGAAAGGGTACCAATCTTGTCGGGGATCGGGAACCCTTCGCGACAATGTCCAAAGTTTCAGCGGGATTTCCAAAATGTTGAAAGGAACTCGAAACATGTCAACCTTGGTTTTGAGAATCTCTCCCAGAGTTTGAGAGATTTGGACGTGAAAGGGTACCAGTCTTGTCGGGGATTGGGAACCCTTCGCGAGAATGTCCAAAGTTTCAGCGGGATTTCCAAAATGTTGAAAGGAACTCGAACCATGTCAACCTTGGTTTTGAGAATCTCTCCCGGACTTTGAGAGATTTGGACGTGAAAGGGTACCAATCTTGTCGGGGATCGGGAACCCTTCGCGAGAATGTCCAAAGTTTCAGCGGGATTTCCAAAATGTTGCAAGGAACTCGAAACATGTCAACCTTGGTTTTGAGAATCTCTCCCGGAGTTTGAGAGATTTGGACGTGAAAGGGTACCAATCTTGTCGGGGATTGGGAACCCTTCGCGAGAATGTCCAAAGTTTCAGCGGGATTTCCAAAATGTTGAAAGGAACTCGAAACATGTCAACCTTGGTTTTGAGAATCTCTCCCGGAGTTGGAGAGATTTGGACGTGAAAGGGTACCAGTCTTGTCGGGGATTGGGAACCCATCGCGAGAATGTCCAAATTTTCAGCGGGATTTCCAAAATGTTGAAAGGAACTCGAAACATGTCAACCTTGGTTTTGAGAATCTCTCCCGGAGTTTGAGAGATTTGGACGTGAAAGGGTACCAGTCTTGTCAGGGATTGGGAACCCTTCGCGAGAATGTCCAAAGTTTCAGCGGGATTTCCAAAATGTTGAAAGGAACTCAAAACATGTCAACCTTGGTTTTGAGAATCTCTCCCGGAGTTTGAGAGATTTGATCGTGAAAGGGTACCAATCTTGTCGGGGATCGGGAACCCTTCGCGACAATGTCCAAAGTTTCAGCGGGATTTCCAAAATGTTGAAAGGAACTCGAAACATGTCAACCTTGGTTTTGAGAATCTCTCCCGGACTTTGAGAGATTTGGACGTGAAAGGGTACCAGTCTTGTCGGGGATTGGGAACCCTTCGCCAGAATGTCCAAAGTTTCAGCGGGATTTCCAAAATGTTGAGAGGAACTCGAAACATGTCAACCTTGGTTTTGAGAATCTCTCCCGGAGTTTGAGAGATTTGGACGTGAAAGGGTACCAGTCTTGTCGGGGATTGGGAACCCTTCGCGAGAATGTCCAAAGTTTCAGCGGGATTTCCAAAATGTTGAAAGGAACTCGAAACATGTCAACCTTGGTTTTGAGAATCTCTCCCGGAGTTTGAGAGATTTGGACGTGAAAGGGTACCAATCTTGTCGGGGATCGGGAACCCTTCACGACAATGTCCAAAGTTTCAGCGGGATTTCCAAAATGTTGAAAGGAACTCGAAACATGTCAACCTTGGTTTTGAGAATCTCTCCCGGAGTTTGAGAGATTTGGACGTGAAAGGGTACCAGTCTTGTCGGGGATTGGGAACCCTTCGCGAGAATGTCCAAAGTTTCAGCGGGATTTCCAAAATGTTGAAAGGAACTCGAACCATGTCAACCTTGGTTGTGAGAATCTCTCACGGAGTTTGAGAGATTTGGACGTGAAAGGGTACCAGTCTTGTTGGGGATCGGGAACCCTTCGCCAGAATGTCCAAAGTTTCAGCGGGATTTCCAAAATGTTGAAAGGAACTCGAAACATGTCGACCTTGGTTTTGAGAATCTCTCCCGGAGTTTGAGAGATTTGGACGTGAAAGGGTACCAATCTTGTCGGGGATCGGGAACCCTTCGCGAGAATGTCCAAAGTTTCAGCGGGATTTCCAAAATGTTGAAAGGAACTCAAAACATGTCAACCTTGGTTTTGAGAATCTCTCCCGGAGTTTGAGAGATTTGGACGTGAAAGGGTACCAGTCTTGTCGGGGATTGGGAACCCTTCGCGAGAATGTCCAAAGTTTCAGCGGGATTTCCAAAATGTTGAAAGGAACTCGAACCATGTCAACCTTGGTTTTGAGAATCTCTCCCGGAGTTTGAGAGATTTGGACGTGAAAGGGTACCAGTCTTGTCGGGGATTGGGACCCCTTCGCGAGAATGTCCAAAGTTTCAGCGGGATTTCCAAAATGTTGAAAGGAACTCGAAACATGTCAACCTTGGTTTTGAGAATCTCTCCTGGAGTTTGAGAGATTTGGACGTGAAAGGGTACCAGTCTTGTTGGGGATCGGGAACCCTTCGCCAGAATGTCCAAAGTTTCAGCGGGATTTCCAAAATGTTGAAAGGAACTCGAAACATGTCAACCTTAATTTTGAGAATCTCTCCCGGAGTTTGAGAGATTTGGACGTGAAAGGGTACCAATCTTGTCGGGGATTGGGAACCCTTCGCGAGAATGTCTAAAGTTTCAGCGGGATTTCCAAAATGTTGAAAGGAACTCGAAACATGTCAACCTTGGTTTTGAGAATCTCTCCCGGAGTTTGAGAGATTTGGACGTGAAAGGGTACCAGTCTTGTCGGGGATTGGGAACCCTTCGCGAGAATGTCCAAAGTTTCAGCGGGATTTCCAAAATGTTGAAAGGAACTCGAAACATGTCAACCTTGGTTTTGAGAATCTCTCCCAGAGTTTGAGAGATTTGGACGTGAAAGGGTACCAGTCTTGTCGGGGATTGGGAACCCTTCGCGAGAATGTCCAAAGTTTCAGCGGGATTTCCAAAATGTTGAAAGGAACTCGAACCATGTCAACCTTGGTTTTGAGAATCTCTCCCGGACTTTGAGAGATTTGGACGTGAAAGGGTACCAATCTTGTCGGGGATCGGGAACCCTTCGCGACAATGTCCAAAGTTTCAGCGGGATTTCCAAAATGTTGCAAGGAACTCGAAACATGTCAACCTTGGTTTTGAGAATGTCTCCCGGAGTTTGAGAGATTTGGACGTGAAAGGGTACCAATCTTGTCGGGGATTGGGAACCCTTCGCGAGAATGTCCAAAGTTTCAGCGGGATTTCCAAAATGTTGAAAGGAACTCGAAACATGTCAACCTTGGTTTTTAGAATCTCTCCCGGAGTTGGAGAGATTTGGACGTGAAAGGGTACCAGTCTTGTCGGGGATCGGGAACCCATCGCGAGAATGTCCAAATTTTCAGCGGGATTTCCAAAATGTTGAAAGGAACTCGAAACATGTCAACCTTGGTTTTGAGAATCTCTCCCGGAGTTTGAGAGATTTGGACGTGAAAGGGTACCAATCTTGTCGGGGATTGGGAACCCTTCGCGAGAATATCTAAAGTTTCAGCGGGATTTCCAAAATGTTGAAAGGAACTCGAAACATGTCAACCTTGGTTTTGAGAATCTCTCCCGGAGTTTGAGAGATTTGGACGTGAAAGGGTACCGATCTTCTCGGGGATTTGGAACCCTTCGCGAGAATGTCCAAAGTTTCAGCGGGATTTCCAAAATGTTGAAAGGAACTCGAAACATGTCAACCTTGGTTTTGAGAATCTCTCCCGGAGTTTGAGAGATTTGGACGTGAAAGGGTACCAGTCTTGTCGGGGATTGGGAACCCTTCGCGAGAATGTCCAAAGTTTCAGCGGGATTTCCAAAATGTTGAAAGGAACTCGAAACATGTCAACCTTGGTTTTGAGAATCTCTCCCGGAGTTTGAGAGATTTGGACGTGAAAGGGTACCAGTCTTGTCGGGGATTGGGAACCCTTCGCGAGAATGTCCAAAGTTTCAGCGGGATTTCCAAAATGTTGAAAGGAACTCGAACCATGTCAACCTTGGTTTTGAGAATCTCTCCCGGAGTTTGAGAGATTTGGACGTGAAAGGGTACCAGTCTTGTCAGGGATTGGGAACCCTTCGCGAGAATGTCCAAAGTTTCAGCGGGATTTCCAAAATGTTGAAAGGAACTCAAAACATGTCAACCTTGGTTTTGAGAATCTCTCCCGGAGTTTGAGAGATTTGGACGTGAAAGGGTACCAATCTTGTCGGGGATCGGGAACCCTTCGCGACAATGTCCAAAGTTTCAGCGGGATTTCCAAAATGTTGAAAGGAACTCGAAACATGTCAACCTTGGTTTTGAGAATCTCTCCCAGAGTTTGAGAGATTTGGACGTGAAAGGGTACCAGTCTTGTCGGGGATTGGGAACCCTTCGCGAGAATGTCCAAAGTTTCAGCGGGATTTCCAAAATGTTGAAAGGAACTCGAACCATGTCAACCTTGGTTTTGAGAATCTCTCCCGGACTTTGAGAGATTTGGACGTGAAAGGGTACCAATCTTGTCGGGGATCGGGAACCCTTCGCGAGAATGTCCAAAGTTTCAGCGGGATTTCCAAAATGTTGCAAGGAACTCGAAACATGTCAACCTTGGTTTTGAGAATCTCTCCCGGAGTTTGAGAGATTTGGACGTGAAAGGGTACCAATCTTGTCGGGGATTGGGAACCCTTCGCGAGAATGTCCAAAGTTTCAGCGGGATTTCCAAAATGTTGAAAGGAACTCGAAACATGTCAACCTTGGTTTTGAGAATCTCTCCCGGAGTTGGAGAGATTTGGACGTGAAAGGGTACCAGTCTTGTCGGGGATTGGGAACCCATCGCGAGAATGTCCAAATTATCAGCGGGATTTCCAAAATGTTGAAAGGAACTCGAAACATGTCAACCTTGGTTTTGAGAATCTCTCCCGGAGTTTGAGAGATTTGGACGTGAAAGGGTACCAGTCTTGTCAGGGATTGGGAACCCTTCGCGAGAATGTCCAAAGTTTCAGCGGGATTTCCAAAATGTTGAAAGGAACTCAAAACATGTCAACCTTGGTTTTGAGAATCTCTCCCGGAGTTTGAGAGATTTGATCGTGAAAGGGTACCAATCTTGTCGGGGATCGGGAACCCTTCGCGACAATGTCCAAAGTTTCAGCGGGATTTCCAAAATGTTGAAAGGAACTCGAAACATGTCAACCTTGGTTTTGAGAATCTCTCCCGGACTTTGAGAGATTTGGACGTGAAAGGGTACCAGTCTTGTCGGGGATTGGGAACCCTTCGCCAGAATGTCCAAAGTTTCAGCGGGATTTCCAAAATGTTGAGAGGAACTCGAAACATGTCAACCTTGGTTTTGAGAATCTCTCCCGGAGTTTGAGAGATTTGGACGTGAAAGGGTACCAGTCTTGTCGGGGATTGGGAACCCTTCGCGAGAATGTCCAAAGTTTCAGCGGGATTTCCAAAATGTTGAAAGGAACTCGAAACATGTCAACCTTGGTTTTGAGAATCTCTCCCGGAGTTTGAGAGATTTGGACGTGAAAGGGTACCAATCTTGTCGGGGATCGGGAACCCTTCACGACAATGTCCAAAGTTTCAGCGGGATTTCCAAAATGTTGAAAGGAACTCGAAACATGTCAACCTTGGTTTTGAGAATCTCTCCCGGAGTTTGAGAGATTTGGACGTGAAAGGGTACCAGTCTTGTCGGGGATTGGGAACCCTTCGCGAGAATGTCCAAAGTTTCAGCGGGATTTCCAAAATGTTGAAAGGAACTCGAACCATGTCAACCTTGGTTGTGAGAATCTCTCACGGAGTTTGAGAGATTTGGACGTGAAAGGGTACCAGTCTTGTTGGGGATCGGGAACCCTTCGCCAGAATGTCCAAAGTTTCAGCGGGATTTCCAAAATGTTGAAAGGAACTCGAAACATGTCAACCTTGGTTTTGAGAATCTCTCCCGGAGTTTGAGAGATTTGGACGTGAAAGGGTACCAATCTTGTCGGGGATTGGGAACCCTTCGCGAGAATGTCTAAAGTTTCAACGGGATTTCCAAAATGTTGAAAGGAACTCGAAACATGTCAACCTTGGTTTTGAGAATCTCTCCCGGAGTTTGAGAGATTTGGACGTGAAAGGGTACCAGTCTTGTCGGGGATTGGGACCCCTTCGCGAGAATGTCCAAAGTTTCAGCGGGATTTCCAAAATGTTGAAAGGAACTCGAACCATGTCAACCTTGGTTTTGAGAATCTGTCCTGGAGTTTGAGAGATTTGGACGTGAAAGGGTACCAGTCTTGTTGGGGATCGGGAACCCTTCGCCAGAATGTCCAAAGTTTCAGCGGGATTTCCAAAATGTTGAAAGGAACTCGAAACATGTCAACCTTGGTTTTGAGAATCTCTCCCGGAGTTTGAGAGATTTGGACGTGAAAGGGTAGCAATCTTGTCGGGGATTGGGAACCCTTCGCGAGAATGTCTAAAGTTTCAGCGGGATTTCCAAAATGTTGAAAGGAACTCGAAACATGTCAACCTTGGTTTTGAGAATCTCTCCCGGAGTTTGAGAGATTTGGACGTGAAAGGGTACCAATCTTGTCGGGGATCGGGAACCCTTCGCAACAATGTCCAAAGTTTCAGCGGGATTTCCAAAATGTTGAAAGGAACTTGAAACATGTCAACCTTGGTTTTGAGAATCTCTCCCGGAGTTTGAGAGATTTGGACGTGAAAGGGTACCAATCTTGTCGGGGATCGGGAACCCTTCGCGAGAATGTCCAAAGTTTCAGCGGGATTTCCAAAATGTTGAGAGGAACTCGAAACATGTGAACCTTGGTTTTGAGAATCTCTCCCGGAGTTTGAGAGATTTGGACGTGAAAGGGTACCAATCTTGTCGGGGATCGGGAACCCTTCCCGAGAAGGTCCAAAGTTTCAGCGGGATTTCCAAAATGTTGAAAGGAACTCGAAACATGTCAACCTTGGTTTTGAGAATCTCTCCCGGAGTTTGAGAGATTTGGACGTGAAAGGGTACCAGTCTTGTCGGGGATTGGGAACCCTTCGCCAGAATGTCCAAAGTTTCAGCGGGATTTCCAAAATGTTGAGAGGAACTCGAAACATGTCAACCTTGGTTTTGAGAATCTCTCCCGGAGTTTGAGAGATTTGGACGTGAAAGGGTACCAATCTTGTCGGGGATTGGGAACCCTTCGCGACAATGTCCAAAGTTTCAGCGGGATTTCCAAAATGTTGAAAGGAACTCGAAACATGTCAACCTTGGTTTTGAGAATCTCTCCCGGAGTTTGAGAGATTTGGACGTGAAAGGGTACCAATCTTGTCGGGGATCGGGAACCCTTCACGACAATGTCCAAAGTTTCAGCGGGATTTCCAAAATGTTGAAAGGAACTCAAAACATGTCAACCTCGGTTTTGAGAATCTCTCCCGGAGTTTGAGAGATTTGGACGTGAAAGGGTACCAGTCTTGTCGGGGATTGGGAACCCTTCGCCAGAATGTCCAAAGTTTCAGCGGGATTTCCAAAATGTTGAGAGGAACTCGAAACATGTCAACCTTGGTTTTGAGAATCTCTCCCGGAGTTTGAGAGATTTGGACGTGAAAGGGTACCAGTCTTGTCGGGGATCGGGAACCCTTCGCGACAATGTCCAAAGTTTCAGCGGGATTTCCAAAATGTTGAAAGGAACTCGAAACATGTCAACCTTGGTTTTGAGAATCTCTCCCGGAGTTTGAGAGATTTGGACGTGAAAGGGTACCAATCTTGTCGGGGATCGGGAACCCTTCACGACAATGTCCAAAGTTTCAGCAGGATTTCCAAAATGTTGAAAGGAACTCGAAACATGTCAACCTTGGTTTTGAGAATCTCTCCCGGAGTTTGAGAGATTTGGACGTGAAAGGGTACCAGTCTTGTCGGGGATTGGGACCCCTTCGCGAGAATGTCCAAAGTTTCAGCGGGATTTCCAAAATGTTGAAAGGAACTCGAAACATGTCAACCTTGGTTTTGAGAATCTCTCCCGGAGTTTGAGAGATTTGGACGTGAAAGGGTACCAGTCTTGTTGGGGATCGGGAACCCTTCGCAGAATGTCCAAAGTTTCAGCGGGATTTCCAAAATGTTGAAAGGAACTCGAACCATGTCAACCTTGCTTTTGAAAATCTCTCCCGGAGTTTGAGAGATTTGGACGTGAAAGGGTAGCAATCTTGTCGGGGATTGGGAACCCTTCGCGAGAATGTCTAAAGTTTCAGCGGGATTTCCAAAATGTTGAAAGGAACTCGAAACATGTCAACCTTGGTTTTGAGAATCTCTCCCGGAGTTTGAGAGATTTGGACGTGAAAGGGTACCAGTCTTGTCGGGGATTGGGAACCCTTCGCGACAATGTCCAAAGTTTCAGCGGGATTTCCAAAATGTTGAAAGGAACTCAAAACATGTCAACCTTGGTTTTGAGAATCTCTCCCGGAGTTTGAGAGATTTGGACGTGAAAGGGTACCAATCTTGTCGGGGATCGGGAACCCTTCACGACAATGTCCAAAGTTTCAGCGGGATTTCCAAAATGTTGAAAGGAACTCGAAACATGTCAACCTTGGTTTTGAGAATCTCTCCCGGAGTTTGAGAGATTTGGACGTGAAAGGGTACCAGTCTTGTCGGGGATTGGGACCTCTTCGCGAGAATGTCCAAAGTTTCAGCGGGATTTCCAAAATGTTGAAAGGAACTCGAACCATGTCAACCTTGGTTTTGAGAATCTCTCCCGGAGTTTGAGAGATTTGGACGTGAAAGGGTACCAGTCTTGTTGGGGATCGGGAACCCTTCGCCAGAATGTCCAAAGTTTCAGCGGGATTTCCAAAATGTTGAAAGGAACTCGAACCATGTCAACCTTGCTTTTGAGAATCTCTCCCGGAGTTTGAGAGATTTGGACGTGAAAGGGTAGCAATCTTGTCGGGGATTTGGAACCCTTCGCGAGAATGTCTAAAGTTTCAGCGGGATTTCCAAAATGTTGAAAGGAACTCGAAACATGTCAACCTTGGTTTTGAGAATCTCTCCCGGAGTTTGAGAGATTTGGACGTGAAAGGGTACCAGTCTTGTCGGGGATTGGGAACCCTTCGCGACAATGTCCAAAGTTTCAGCGGGATTTCCAAAATGTTGAAAGGAACTCGAACCATGTCAACCTTGGTTTTGAGAATCTCTCCCGGAGTTTGAGAGATTTGGACGTGAAAGGGTACCAATCTTGTTGGGGATTGGGAACCCTTCGCGAGAATGTCCAAAGTTTCAGCGGGATTTCCAAAATGTTGAAAGGAACTCGAAACATGTCAACCTTGGTTTTGAGAATCTCTCCCAGAGTTTGAGAGATTTGGACGTGAAAGGGTACCAGTCTTGTCGGGGATTGGGAACCCTTCGCGAGAATGTCCAAAGTTTCAGCGGGATTTCCAAAATGTTGAAAGGAACTCGAACCATGTCAACCTTGGTTTTGAGAATCTCTCCCGGAGTTTGAGAGATTTGGACGTGAAAGGGTACCAGTCTTGTCGGGGATCGGGAACCCTTCGCGAGAATGTCCAAAGTTTCAGCGGGATTTCCAAAATGTTGAAAGGAACTCGAAACATGTCAACCTTGGTTTTGAGAATCTCTCCCGGAGTTTGAGAGATTTGGACGTGAAAGGGTACCAGTCTTGTCGGGGATTGGGAACCTATCGCGACAATGTCCAAAGTTTCAGCGGGATTTCCAAAATGT